>NC_042983.1:150951-215951 GCF_901001165.1 Salmo trutta | reverse complement strand
GGGGACACCAGTGGTGAGAGCACGTGGTGCGGAGACAGCTTCTCGCCACGCCACCTGGTAGGAGCGACCTGTCAGGTAGGACGCAATCCAAGCGTGGGCCGCGCCGGAGATGCCCTGCTCGGAGAGGGTGGAGAGGAGGATCTGATGGTTCACAGTATCAAAGGCAGCAGATAGGTCTAGAAGGATGAGAGCAGAGGAGAGAGAGTTAGCTTTAGCAGTGCGGAGAGCCTCCGTGACACAGAGAAGAGCAGTCTCAGTTGAATGCCCAGTCTTGAAACCTGACTGATTAGGATCAAGAAGGTCGTTCTGAGAGAGATAGCAGGAGAGCTGGCCAAGGACGGCACGTTCAAGAGTTTTGGAGAGAAAAGAAAGAAGGGATACTGGTCTGTAGTTGTTGACATCGGAGGGATCGAGTGTAGGTTTTTTCAGAAGGGGTGCAACTCTCGCTCTCTTGAAGACGGAAGGGACGTAGCCAGCGGTCAAGGATGAGTTGATGAGCGAGGTGAGGTAGGGGAGAAGGTCTCCGGAAATGGTCTGGAGAAGAGAGGAGGGGATAGGGTCAAGTGGGCAGGTTGTTGGGCGGCCGGCCGTCACAAGACGCGAGATTTCATCTGGAGAGAGAGGGGAGAAAGAGGTCAAAGCACAGGGTAGGGCAGTGTGAGCAGGACCAGCGGTGTCGCTTGACTTAGCAAACGAGGATCGGATGTCGTCAACCTTCTTTTCAAAATGGTTGACGAAGTCATCCGCAGTGAGGGAGGAGGGGGGGGAGGGGGAGGAGGATTCAGGAGGGAGGAGAAGGTAGCAAAAAGCTTCCTAGGGTTAGAGGCAGATGCTTGGAATTTAGAGTGGTAGAAAGTGGCTTTAGCAGCAGAGACAGAAGAGGAAAATGTAGAGAGGAGGGAGTGAAAGGATGCGAGGTCCGCAGGGAGGCGAGTTTTCCTCCATTTCCGCTCGGCTGCCCGGAGCCCTGTTCTGTGAGCTCGCAGTGAGTCGTCGAGCCACGGAGCAGGAGGGGAGGACCGAGCCGGCCTGGAGGATAGGGGACAGAGAAAATCAAAGGATGCAGAGAGGGAGGAGAGGAGGGTTGAGGAGGCAAAATCAGGAGATAGGTTGGAGAAGGTTTGAGCAGAGGGAAGAGATGATAGGATGGAAGAGGAGAGAGTAGCAGGAGAGAGAGAGCGAAGGTTGGGACGGCGCAATACCATCCGAGTAGGGGCAGAGTGAGAAGTTTTTGATGAGAGCGAGAGGGAAAAGGATACAAGGTAGTGGTCGGAGACTTGGAGAGGAGTTGCAATGAGATTAGTGGAAGAACAGCATCTAGTAAAGATGAGGTCAAGCGTATTGCCTGCCTTGTGAGTGGGGGGGGAAGGTGAGAGGGTGAGGTCAAAAGAGGAGAGGAGTGGAAAGAAGGAGGCAGAGAGGAATGAGTCGAAGGTAGACGTGGGGAGGTTAAAGTCACCCAGAACTGTGAGAGGTGAGCCATCCTCAGGGAAGGAACTTATCAAGGCGTCAAGCTCATTGATGAACTCTCCAAGGGAACCTGGAGGGCGATAAATGATGAGGATGTTAAGCTTGAAAGGGCTGGTAACTGTGACAGCATGGAATTCAAATGAGGAGATAGACAGATGGGTCAGGGGAGAAAGAGAGAATGTCCACTTGGGAGAGATGAGGATTCCAGTGCCACCACCCCGCTGGCTCGATGCTCTAGGGGTATGCGAGAACACGTGGCCAGACGAGGAGAGAGCAGTAGGAGTAGCAGTGTTATCTGTGGTGATCCATGTTTCCGTCAGCGCCAGGAAGTCTAGGGGCTGGAGGGTAGCATAGGCTGAGATGAACTCAGCCTTGTTGGCCGCAGACCGGCAGTTCCAGAGGCTGCCGGAGACCTGGAACTCCACGTGGGTCGTGCGCGCTGGGACCACCAGGTTAGAGTGGCAGCGGCCACGCGGTGTGAAGCGTTTGTATGGCCTGTGCAGAGTGGAGAGAACCGGGATCGACAGACACATAGTTGACAAGCTACAGAAGAGGCTACGCTAATGCAAAGGAGATTGGAATGACAAGTGGATTACACGTCTCGAATGTTCAGAAAGTTAAGCTTACGTTGCAGAAAATCTATTGACTAAAATGACTAAAATGATACAGTACTGCTGGCTGGTGGGGTAGGCTAGCTAGCAGTGGCTGCGTTGTTGACTTTGTTTGACCGTGTAGCTGGCTAGGTGTAGCTGGCTAGGTGACCTCGATAGTTTCAGTACTACACCTTGTCATGATACAAAAGCAACTTTGTAGCTAGCTAACATAACACTAATCAAGACGTTCCTTTGTAATGTATTTTAGTTTCTACAGTGTTACTAGTTGGCTGGGTTAGGAAAAATGGCGTCGCGGGGGACGGCAATAGCTGGCTAGCTAACCTCGGTAATTACTAAACTACACAATTATCAAGCTATGACAAAGACAACTATGTAGCTAGCTAGCCAACACTGCACTAGTCAAATCGTTCCGTTGTAAAGTATTGGTATCTACCGGGCTGCTAGTCGGTAACGGTTGGCTAGCTGTTGGCTAGCCAGCTAGCAGTGGATTAATGATGACTAGGTGTGTTGACTACGTCTGGCGTCGCGGCTGGCTACTTACTAATAATTACTCTAAACTACACAATTATCTACACAATTATCTTAGATGCAAAGACAACTAAGTAGCTGGCTCACTAACACTACACTAGTCAAGTCGTTCCGTTGTAATGTAATAGATAGTGCAGCTAGTAGATCACTAGCAGAAGCCTCATGGTGCTATTTGGGGTTGCGGTGAAGGGCTCGAGGCAGAATAAAATGTCAAGTCTTTGTGATCGATAAACTAAATTGGGATAACACAGTCAGTCACACTGTGATATGGTAAGGTTATATGTAGTACCTTATTATTGCTGAAAGGGTTATAACCTGTTACATCTAGGGGGCAGTAATTTCACGGCTGGATAAAAAACGTACCCGATTTAATCTGATTATTAGTCCTGCCCAGAAACTGGAATATGCATATAATTATTAGCTTTGGAGAGAAAACACTCCAAAGTTTCTGAAACTGTTTGAATGGTGTCTGTGAGTATAACAGAACTCCTATGGCAGGCAAAAACCTGAGATGCTTCTGTTCAGGAAGTACCCTGTCTGAACATTTCTTGCCCTTCTTTATTATCTCTGTCGTTTACAAAGGATCTCTGCTCTTACGTGACAATTCTCACGTCAACAATGGAGTCTCACAGCCCGGGAAAAACAGGAATGATGTCATTCAAAGCCCTGGCTGAAGCACACGAGAGCAAATGCTGAGTGGTCAGTCAATGGACTAAGCCTTAGGCGCGTGACACGCCCCGCCCCCGGCTTTTGGTTTTTTCCTCAGTTTACAGACAGGCAGATTCCCGGTCGGAATATTATCGCTTCTCTACGAGATAAATTGCATAAATATTGGTTTTAAACAGCGGTTGACATGCTTCGAAGTACGGTAATGGAATATTTCGAAATTTTTTGTCATATTTTGCGTCATGCTCGTGGCCGAGATTTAGCGTTGGGATAGTGTCTAGAACGCACGAACAAAACGTCGCTGTTTGGATATAACGATGGATTATTTGGGACCAAACCTACATTTGTTATTGAAGTAGAAGTCCTGGCAGTGTATTCTGATGAAGAACAAGCAAGGTAAGAACATTTTTCTTATAGGAAATGTGATTTTGGTGAAGGCTACACTGGGTGGGTGTCTAAATAGCTAGCCCTGTAACGCCGGGCTATGTACTTACATTATTGCAAAATGTGCTTCATCCGAAAAGCTATTTTAAAATCGGACATATCGAGTGCATAGAGGAGTTCTGTATCTATAATTCTTAAAATAATTGTTATGCTTTTTGTGAACGTTTATCGTGAGTAATTTAGTAAAATCACCGGAAGTGTTCGGTGGGAATGCTAGTTCTGAACGTCACATGCTAATGTAAAAAGCTGGTTTTTGATATAAATATGAACTTGATTGAACAGACATGCATGTATTGTATAACACAATGTCCTAGGTGTGTCATCTGATGAAGATCATCAAAGGTTAGTGCTGCATTTAGATATGGTTTGGGTTTATGTGACATGATATGCTAGCTTGAAAAATGGCTGTGTGATTATTCCTGGCTGGGTACTCTGCTGACATAATCTAATGTTTTGCTTTCGCTGTAAAGCCTTTTTGAAATCGGACAGTTTGGTTAGATAAAGGAGAGTCTTGTCTTTAAATAGCTGTAACATAGTCATATGTTTGAAAAGTGTAAGTTTTCGGATTTAGAGGAGTTTGAATTTCGCGCCCCGCCCATCATTGGATATTGGAGCAGACGTTCCGCTAGCGGAACGTGTAGATGTAAGAAGTTAACAGAGGATTAGGAGCTGGAACCCTGTCATTGTCGGTGTGCTTGTATTTCATCAAGGCTTGACATGTAGAGGCAAGACCAATGAACTGTTTAACGGCATCATTGTGAACCTTAGCCACGTCATGGTCCGGAACGAAAAGCGGTCTACCCATGTGAGTGGTGATGCGGTTCATGATGCGTAGAGAAGCGGCATTGGCTAGCGAGTACGATTTGCTAATCAGGTCGATGGACACGTTCTGTATCACATCTATGACATTGTCATCCCTCATGGTGTGGCCTAGATGAATGTTGACTTGTTGCTCTGTGAACTTGTGGTTGTAAGAGTCGAGGTAACCTTTCACCTCATGGGACTTCAGCACTTTGATGGAGTCCAATGTGTTCTTGTCTAATTCGCACACGGGACAACCGATACCCTCATTGTCGTACTGCACTTCAACTATGGCAGGATGCTCGCTAGCGTTGAGGTTCATATATAGCATAGGGTATTGTTTCTGTAAGAAGCGGTCATTCTCGCTGAGCTTGTACAGCTCCTGATCCTGTTGCTCCGCGGGCTCAGGAAACATGTGGAATATAGCGTTCACTGCCATATCGGAACAATATCCTCTCTTCGATGCAGGTCTCGTGTCAGACGAACCGTCGTTCGGGGCCCCATCCTCTGAGGACTCTGAATAGCCATCGCGAGGCATGTTAGGGTTACTAATAGAAACTGATGCTCGCATCTCACCCGGGGTAGCCTGATGGTGACTGTAGCAGGCAGTTGTCGTTCGCCTCTTAGTCTGAGGTTGTGTGTTCGCGTCATCCCGTTCGGGTCTAACCCTTACCCTCTTATTCAGTTTTCCTCTCTCCGGGAGGCTGACTCGACCACCCTCGGTCGATGATGGAAGCTGCTGAGAATAACACCCAGAAGGAGAGGAAGAGCAAGAAGGTGAAGAGGAAGCCCGTTCTGCCATCTTCCGCTGTTGGTAAAAACGAAGACTTATACCTGGCTGTGGCTGGATTTATCGAAAGTGATAAATGCACTGTGGCAGGAGGGCTTATAGGGTCGTGTTGCAGCTCACTGTGGGATGGCCACTGTTTATTCCGTGTCAGTTCCAAACACGTAATTGTCATAGTAAACAGTGCGCATTGTAAATGGTGCAAAGGCGCTTCGTCTACACCTGTTAAAGAGAGTGATCTTGACGAAGGCAGGACTAGAGCCTACTTACGTGGCATGTTCCAAATGTCCTTGTCGGACTCTATGAGGCTATCTGAACTGATATTCGAGCTGACGCGTACCCAAACCAAGAGCAAAAGGCACAGCTTCCCTGTAACCTGTACACCTCCCTATTGCACAGTTGAGACCGTGACACACATTTCTAGTCTCGTGCTCTGGAAACTTGTCGAGTTTGACAAGGACTTTGTCTGGGGAGACAATCGTATCTTCAACACCAAGGTGGACCGTTGTCAGTCGGGTTCGCAGTAACCGAGACAGGTGACAGAAGCCTAGATCTTCGCCTCCTCTGCAAGACCCTTGGTGAGCCGGGGGTCTAGGATAGGGCCCGTGTTCTGCCAGAAAGACATGTGCGCGTTTGTGAAAGTGTCAACCCAGGACAACAAGAGAGCTGTGGTAAACATTACCAGCATGACCCTAGTCGACTATGCAGATAGAGGCGAGTACCCTGAAGGGCCTCTGCATTCCGACCTGTCTCTATTTGTGCCGATCTTCTGCGCAGAGTGCTACGGCACCAACGATGCCGATTACACAGAGGCCATGGCTACTATTGTTTCTAGTCAGAGTGACAAGTTTCTCATTGGGGTGTGTAGCGTGTATGGAGTGTCTCAGGGTGAGAATTACCCAGAGTCGAGGAAAGATTTCATTGTGAGCAACGACATGGCTTACTCTGGAGCGTGTCAGCCTCAACCCGGAAAGGCTGTATTTCTACACAAGGTTAAAAAGGACTTTGGTCGCGTTAAGTGTTACTGGCACGTGCACAGTAGGTCAGTTGACAAAACCTACCTGTACTACTGTGTGGCGTGCGATGACACAGAGTACACCAATTGCGTATTGAATACCGAGATGAGTATCGCCTTCAGCTTAGGCACAGTGGGAGATAACAAGAGCGGCCCCATAGCGGAAGAGTGTAGTTTAGTCTCTGTGCCCATGAGACCGGGCTGCTTTTGCACCATGGTGACAGGGCAATATCTGACCCAGACAATGACCAGGATGGGATTCTCCACACTGAAGGACTCGGCTCTCGACGCGGGCATCGACTCGAAGGATACGGCGCCGGTTGTATGTGGTTCCCTAAGGAAGGCCGTGCTACACCAAGCTGCCGAGGTGCGAGCGCTGAAGGATCTATTAGAGGCCATCAAGGTTCAGAATACCGTACTAACTCAGAGACTGACATGTCCTGACGATCCGGACACATTGTTCACGATGCAAGGAGCAAATGATTTCACCCAACGCACCCAACTAAACTCTGCGCTGGTATTAAACCTACTGACGAAGATACTAACAGGGGAGTGACATACCCTACAGGAGATATGCTAGCGCCTGATCACAAACAGATGGAAGATACAATGGCCGTTACTCAGACCCAAATAGATAATCTGATCAAGATTTTGCAGCAGCAGCAGCCGAATCTCCCTTAGCCGCAGCCGGCTCTGCCTCAGAATCAACCATATCAGCAGTCGCAAGCACAACTCCAAGCTCTCCAGAGTTTCATGCATTCGGTCCCCGCACTTCAGAATTTTACCCAACCTCAAGCCCAACGTCTGTGGAATCCTCAGCAGCAGCAGCAGACGGGGCAAGGGTTCTACAGGGGGGAGACTATGTACAACCCGAGCGGTTCACCTAATCTTGGTGGGAAATCTGTTCAGTACGGGACTATGACTGAGGAGCAAAGGAGGAAGATAGCCATGGAGTACAACAAGGAAGAATCTGAGAGACAGGCAATCTCCCAGAAAGAGCAAGAGAAGATGATAGATTCGATAAAGTCCAGCATAAGAGACGTAATTGTAGAACAGCAGCGCAGTTCGGTGTCACAGGAGGCCACATCTAACCAGTCCAGTATGGATACATTGCAGAGTTTAGCGAGAGACACTCCGTATAAGCGTGCGCGCAAACAAGCCATGGTGATGAACACGATCCTGGTGGTGTCTCTAAATTGATGAACGAACTACGCGAACTCACGAAGCAGATCTCAAAGCGTGGCAATATCAGCTCAAGCGAGGAGAGCTGTGACATGGTCACCATGGACACGGAAGAGATGACGACAGCAATAACCTCGTCAGCCAACAGCCAACAGTCTCAGCCCCCAGCACATCAGGCGACTATGGCAGGGTTAGGCTGGGTTAGGACCACTGTCAGAGGTTGTTTGTTGAGCATGAAACATGACCTCTGCATGGTCAGTACCACAGTGTAGTACGGTACCATATTGGGAGTATACTACCTGTTTTGTACATCCTTTGAAATTGTTTCTATTATATGTCTTGATGTATCCCATAATCGAAATAAAGTCTTACAAAACATCCTTGGGTGTAAAGTGTTTGTTTCCTTGTATAATTTGTCATGGTAGTTGATCTACTGGGAATGGGTTATGATGATAAACTGTTTACACGCCAGTAAGCAAGCCACTAACGACACACACCTTCCAACAGTCTACAACAATCTGACACTCGACCATCGAGACTATACCGTATCCTACTATGACCACGCAGAGGTCCATCTGTTTCATGCTCAACAAACAACCTCTGACAGTGGTCCTAACCCAGCCAATTTCCTCACGGAGGAACTTGGTGACTGATGACCGCAGCGATAACCAGGTGCTGGTATCGGGGCTGAACGGCTACAAGGGTGAATGGAACAACCTAGCCCTGGGTAATCTTGACTTCAATCACGTACCCTCTCAACTGATGACAAGTTATAAAAGGAAACAAACACTTTACACCCAAGGATGTTTTGTAAGACTTTATTTCGATTATGGGATACATCAACACATATAATAGAAACAATTTCAAAGGATGTACAAAACAAGTAGTATACTCCCAATATGGTACCGTACACAGTCTGGCTAATGCAATATGGAGATATATTCTATATCTTGGTGACAGCAGCCGAGATGAAATCAGCCACTGAGTCAGCCACCGAGGTGGAATTGTTAAGAACGTACCGATTGTAAGTGACCATTTATGGTTCGTACTACACTCTATCGTGTCAAAGCCATCAATGGTCAGGCGGGTTCTGCAGCTGGTGGGCTCAATTGCATCCACATCGGGCACGGTGTACCACACAGGCGAGGTGGAAAACACCACAGTTCCCGGGGAGGATGCTATACACGCTGGGAAACTATACCTAATAGCGAAATCCGTACCCTCCACGGGAAATAATGTTACAGTTTTAGGAGACGAAGCCGGTGCGACACTAGGTCTTGTCTGGGTCCCAGACGAAGACGCACTGCAAGACCACCTGCGAAACAGCCAAAACTGCTACTACGTACATATAGGTAACAGGACTGGGAACACCTTCAGGTGCAAAGGGTTCTGTGAGTGGAGATATTATAACTACACCGTGTTCAATAGGATGACTACAATTGGACAGGAAACAGTGTCCAAGTTTGAAAGCACCACGCTGTCGGGTAACATAGGTGACTCGGCTAGAGTGCTAAAGCAAGCTTAGAGTCCCAAATATTGATTTTGTCAACACGCATGAAACACGTAGACTCAATACCTTATGATTTGTCGCGTCTGCTCCAACCTACCATATACAATGTTACCCAGAACCTTTTTACCTGATCATGACGTGATCATGTTCGCCTCTCTGAACAGGACTATGATTACAACAAACATTCATCCCCTCTACCTACCTCCGATCGTATGCTGGCTCAATTGGACCTGTGGGCAGGTGCAGCGTGTCAAGCGAGTAGTTGCCAACATAGTCAAGGCTATCTCAACCCTGCTGGTTGCTGCCACTATCTTTTTACACATTATGAGATTGTTGACCTTTTTTGCATGGGGTGTACTCGGAAGCCTGTGGTCTCTCATGGTGTGCGTCACCTTGATGAGCGGTTCCATTCTTACCGTCCTGAGTTCGGAGAGACGAAGCTGTGGCAGTGATACCATCGTGATCGTGGACCCAATGGCTGGTGTAGCCGTCTCCCAGAAAGTGGTCATGGCAATATTCTTCTTAGCCACCTATATTTACACCTGGCTATACTACGAAGTCTGCGGTGTTACCGAGGTCCTTGTCTCTTGGATTGAATGCGCGGACAGACGAGGGCCCTCTCTGTTCCCAATTCTAAAATGGACAGCGTTAGTGTTTGTCTGGATTAACACAATTGGCTTCGTCAGACTAGTTCGATCCAATTGAACTCATGTCACCCTACCAAGGGACTCGGTTATACTTTGTCTCATTTTCCATTGTCTACCTGTCCTACGACCTGGCACTTGGGGATCTGGTGGCAATCAACTCAATGTGGCTAGCTGGGTTTAAGTTGATCTTCTTGGCTGCTGCTGTGAAATTGGTCACATCTTACGTATGCCTTAAACTGGACACCATAATCGAGAGGACCAGGCAGTTGCAGTGCTCGGCTGTCTCGACCACGAGCAAAGGTGAGGCACTGGCTTTGCACAGGGAGAAGAGACTGTCTCAGGTCAACAGCCCCGAGGTGCGCTACAGCAAGCGAGCGTTTAGACATGGCGGGCAGATACTTTTTCACCCTTATGACCAATACAACCCACCTCCAGTCTTCTGGTGCACTCTCATGGCATTGCTGCTCCTCTACAACACGGCCCATCTGGCTATTGTCCCCATGTTGTACACATCGCCCCTATTCTGCGGTGCGCCCGCTTACGTGCTCTACTGGGCAGCTATGAGAGCGACCACGATGATGTTAGGTTGAAGAGGGTTTCTCTTGTATTAAGTAAAGACGCAACCAGTCTCACTACGTGGCATATGATATGGTCTACCGCAATGGTCAACACGGATCTGGAGAGAGAGCCCAAAGTCAGGACAATAGCAAGTGACTCTGGTTCACTGGATAAACGTCTGGATCAGTGTATTACTGTACTCCTATGCATACTGGTATTATTGAACATTGGCCTGTGATTTGCTAGACTCTGTTTCCATACCAGCGCCATAGTTGAGTAACAAGGGAGACGACTCGAGATCTGAACTGCGAATGGATCGTCTTCAGGAGGAAAAATGGTGCATAACCCTTTTGAAAGACAAGACCGTTGAACCACACAATATCAGTAGCGATCTGCGCTGCGATCAATGGTGGACAGCAATTGCGTGTGGGAAGGAAGAGAGTGCTCCTGCTGCTGAGTCTGCCACCAAGAGCCAACAACCACCAGTCAACATCCATAGCTCTAACAACTCAATCGTGACTGGCCAGGCTGTGAGCCCCGGAAGGGCTGCCGGTGACTCTAACGCAGCCTGTGTATCCAACAGACTCGACCATTCCCTAGACACATGTAGCATGGTTCAGATGCTCTATGCTAAAGTTGAACATGCTAACCCCGCTAGACGCCACAACATCCAGGATAAGGATATCCTGAAGGGTATTAAAAAGTGTAAGAAGCTGTCCTTCGATAACCAAGAGCGCAACCCGAAAAGGAAATCCCCTGACCATTCGGTGTGAAACTGTATGATTTGTATGTGTTTGTGAAACAAATAAAAGTATGTAACACAGGTACACGGTTAAAGTCACTTTATTTGTCAACGGTTATTATAATACAACACACAACATGTTATACAAATGAGTGCCTAGGCACAAGGTTACAATGATAATTTAAGATAGGGTGCAACTGTCTACTACACAAAGTCAAACTAGAGTAGGTAATGTCCATATCTAGGTTTCAATGGAGTCTTTCACAAGAGCCATCTGTTCATGTTCAGCTGGGCCATGAATCTGTCACCGGTCTTGATTTCGCTGAAATTATAACCATTGCAGGCTCGCACCACCTGTCCTCCTGCGAATCCTTGCACGCTTTCCACGATGTTCATTGCATGCATGACTACGGTCCTAAGAAACCGTTTCACAATGTCATTCTCTACGATGCTGCTAATGGTAACAGTGTCAAAGTCCTCGTTGAAAGCTGCGGCTGCGCTGGTTCTCATCACATCAGGCACTTCATGATAGTCAGCCCCGTTTGCCACCAGTGTCATCATTGACAGTATACTCTGGGGTGTGTAAGGTGAAACAAGTTGGAATATGTCCAAATCCTGATCGTGCTTAATAGCCTGTATCACCTCCTCCACGGGGTCTCCTCCTGCCTCACAGTTCACTCTTCTGGTAGCCAGCAGTCCTTCCCATATGCCCTTGTTCACGGACATATTGTAACCTAGATCAAGGTTCACCTCACGTTGAGCCGCCGTGTCCTCTCAGTTAGGGAGCTGCACTGTGAAACGGTCTCCCTGCTTCATGTACTGGTGTCCCGTGTTGATGAGCTCCACTTCGTACAGGTGCGGTGTGTTCAGGAACGGTCTATTTGCAACGGAGCTGCTGGTGGCACACACAGCCACCTCTTTTAGGGTTCCGAGTGAGTCTGCGCTCAGCCCGTGTAGCGTCGGCACATACGAATCTGCATCTTTCACAAAGTGGAACAGGCCACCAGGTAGGTAGTTCTTAGCCGACTCATATTTGTAGCATCCGTAGGGTATGTCTGTGGTTGCGGTCCTATGTTCACTGAGATTGTGTGTGTATGTACGAATAGGGTTGTGCACTCTGGTAGACGACATAGTCGATGTCTAAGTCGATGTGGATCTTGTGTCCCGTGGGATATGTCAGACTATGAGCTATCACAGCAATGCGCTTTCAGCTGCAGAATATGAATCTCTCTGCTCGAGATGGATCTGGACAGGTTGGAGAGTACGGTACGTTGGGTTGCTTGAGCACGAGCGACACCGCTGTCAGTACCTCCAAGAGAATAGGTGTTTCTTCACTGTTGAGCCTGAGCAGCCTGATCGTAAGCATGTTAAGATTTGAATCCGAAAGCACACCGAACGTTTGGGAAAACCAAGGACACCACCTTAGAATGATGTAAGTATTGAGATCGTCCTGTGCACTTGCTTTTGGTGGTATGAGACTGTTGTCCAGCTCACACGTGGACCGTTCCTTATTGATCAACAGCTGAACTGGATTAGGCTTCATATAGTAGTCTTTAGTGAGTTCACTTAGAGACTTTGATGACGTGAGGCATATCAACTCTTCCAGTGTTAGCCTGTGCAGCGTAGTAGCCCAGCTCATCTCCTTGCCTCCTGTACTACTGTTGTGGTTGTAATGTCAACGGTGACAGCTGAAATGAACCCTCCTCACCCAAGGCTCTTTGTGTATGGCTATGGGCTGGGTGCTTATTGCATAGGTGTGTCAAGATGAATAGTTCATCTCCACCCTCTTGCGGTAAGCCACCAGTCTGTCATTGTAAAAGTCGACAGTGCCTATGTTCTCGGCAAAGTTGCAGTTTGTCATTTGTATAGCCTCTCTTTTCACCACCCTAGTGAGCACAACGTACACCGAGGGCTTTATCGGCGACATTGAGAAATGCCTTGGTGGGTGGTAGAGCACTTGCCCGTGCACGGTGCGGCCTTGGCAGTCGTACGTGTTCATCGCCAACAGACAGGCCAACGGGTGCGTGGTCACAGTCCAGTTCATGTGATTCCAATTGGAAGGTGCGACCCTGTACAGGGTTCCCGTCAGGCCCCCTCTCACGTAGAACTCGTTGAACTGTCCTTCCGGCTTGAAACGAATGCCCTCCACTACACCTTCCGTGTCTGACATGGAAGGCGATTGCGGGTCCTCCCCTGTTTGCTGCCCACCCGGCAAGGCATATGATGGTCTTATCTTTCTTTTGGCAACCTGTATACCGCTGAAGTCCATGTGCCAGATCATTCGCACCTTGCAACCTACCCAGAGCTTGTCGACCTTCAGATAGTCTCTTTCCATGGGGAGGATCACTTTGCGGTATCTGGGCATGGAAAAGAGCTTGGGCAGCGTCTGTGCAGCTTGCTTCAGCACATCGTACCAAGCGTTGGGTCCTTTGTAGGACGTCCGGGTTTGAGTGACGCTGAGAAACTTGTCCCCCACACGGACATTGTCTTTCACCTTGTTCATGTATCTCGTCGTGAACGCCATCTGCTGTTCATCCTGGTGGAAGATCCGCAGCTTGTCTGGTTCGTATTCGGGATCCATAATGTCTAGCTCGCTGACAGACACCAGGCTCCAGAAAATGCGACGCGATTCTTCTGTGACCATGTTGAACTGAAGGTACGTCAACGCCTCAGCGTAACCGGGGTCCTTGAACTGCCGCCTGTTGACAAAGAGCGGAGTCGAAGACGAGAGGAGCCCTTCGAACCGCTCTGTTTCCCAAATGCGCAGATTAGATCCCACAGGCTGCAATTGCGAGACGCTGCCTGAGAAGATTATCAAAGGACCGTTTCCGGTTCCGTAGAAGAGAGCAAGGCAGCACAGCATCCTCTCTAGCAGCTCCACGTTCAGCAGGCCATACTCGTCTATGATCAGAACGTTCACCCCAGGAACGGAGGAGTGTTCTCCATGGGGGCCAGGTCCCCTGGGTTCTTAGCCACCCTCAGCTGCTCGAACAACTTACTACACACAGCACACGATTCGGGTCTCAGTTGTCTACACGAGTGTTGTGTGATCACCTCGTTCCACTCAGGGGGCAAGTCGGACTGGTGCAGTGTATTGAACCGAGACATCACGTTCCAGTATAATTTGCAGTACAGCCGAGTAAAGTCTTCGAGCGACAGCTTGTCGTTCAACAGTTCCTTTTTCAACCCCATCATCTTGTGGAATGTGTAGACTTGGTCCAGCGAGCAGGATTCCATCAGGGTGCCCGCTGCCTTGTTGGTCATGGCACTCACAACCACACTGATGTTCATGAGCCTTAGCTTCTTCTCTAGCAGTGATATAGCGTACGACTTGCCACAGCCAGCGTCTCTGCTCAGCAGAGCCAGTTTGATACGCTCGCCTCGGGACATGTGCAGCTTTACCATTGTTCTCACCCATTGTTCCTGACAGTATCTAGACATTGCCAACATTGCTTTTGTTCTCAGGTCATCTTCTTCCAGACACAGTGTCTTGCTGCTCTCAGGCTCCCTTGCCAGTAGCTCATCTCTGTGTGGCTCAGAGGACCCACTCATGTCCGTATGGTTGACTATATCTCTCTAACTATATCTCTCTAACTATATATCTCCCTACTACTCTCGTCCTTGTACAAAAGCTACAGAGCAGGTAGATCGTTTGACCAAGGTGAATCGAACAGCACCCGCTTTTCAAGAGGTCCTGGTACGACACTTGAGGTCGCAGCCTTAACCTCTTACATCTGCTCCATATATATTTTCAAACATATGACTATTTTACAGCTATTTAACCTCTCTGGGGTATGTGGGACGATTTCGTCCCACCTACGTAACAGCTACTGAAATTCCAGTGGCGCGATTTTTGAATCGTTAGAAATACTATTACTTCAATTTCTCAAACATATGACTATTTTACAGCTATTTAAAGACAAGAATCTCGTTAACCTCTACGGGCCACGGGGGCAGTATTGAGAATTTTGAAAGAAATATGTGCCCATTTTTAACTGCCTCCTACACCAACTCAGAAGCTAGGATATGCATATTATTAACACATTCGGATAGAAAACACTCTGAATTTTCTAAAACAGTTTGAATGGTGTCTGTAAGTATAACAAAACTCATATTGCAGGCAAAAACCTGTGACAAATAGATTAAAAAAAAAGAGAATTTTGTGACTGTACTATTTAGTGTCATTGTTTTAAAGATACCACAGTGAGAAAGGATTCAGTTCGCAACTCCTACTGCTTCCACTAGATGTCAACGATCTTTAGAAAGTTGTTTGAAGCATCTGTGATAAATACACACCGAATTAGAAAGCTTACAAGTTGACACGTCATCACTTCATTTTTTGCGCCTGCGCATGAATCTGAGAAGAGTGCCTTTGTCATTATCGTTTATTCTAGACACTTGATAGGTTGTGTGAAAATATTACTGATGTTTACTGATGTTTCACGTTAAAAATGGAACAAAAGATTAGTGCTAAACAACGTTTGACATGTTTAAACAAACGTAAATAGATTATTTACTAGGTTTTCTTTAGTTTTTCGACGTGACTTTACACTGCCCACCTCATTTTGTGGGAGCCTACTGAACGCTAACTATTTGGACATAAATTATGAACTTTGTCAAAAGAAACCACATTTGTTCTGGACCTGGGATCTCTGGCAGCGCCTTCTGATGGAGATAATCAAAGGTAAGGGGATATTTAGAATGTTATTATCGATATTAGATGATGCTAATGCTAACGGTATAGCTTAGCTTAGCTTAGCATATAGCTTATTGTTGTTAGCATAGTACCCAGTTTATACAAAATGTGATTTCCCAGTAAAGTTATTTTGAGATCTGGCCCTTCGGTAGCAATTACGAGATGATAATATATTATTCTTTGAATGACAATATTATAATTTACCAATGTTTTCGAATAGTAATTCCGTGATTTGTAATGCTGGATTCACTGGGTGCATTCGAGCCGAAAAAAATTCTGAATTTCACCGCGACTGTAAATGCTGTTTTTGGATATAAATATGAACTTGATGGAACTAAAAATGCATGTATTGTATAACATAATGTCCTATGAGTGTCATCTGATGCAGATTGTCAAAGGTAAGTGCATAATTCTAGCTAGTTTTCTGTCTGTTGATGCCCTTCTTTGAATTGGCTAAACATTACACGCAGCTATTGTCAATGTACTCTCCTCACATAACCTAACTTTATGCATTCTCCGTAATGCCTCTGAAAATCGGACAGCGTGGTTAGATTTAGGAGATATATCTTTCAAATGGAGGAAAATAGTTGATTATTTGATTTTTTGAAATGATTACTCTTGCAGTTTTGAATTCCCCGCCATGGTCACATGACAATGAATCCCAATACCGGGATAAGATCGGGATAAGATCCTCAACAGGTTAATCTAACCCCACTGTCCGATTTCAAAAAGGCTTTACAACGAAAGCAAAACATTAGATTATGTCAGCAGAGTGCCCAGCCAGAAATAATCAGACAGCCATTTTTCAAGCTAGCATATCATGTCACAAAAACCCAAACCACAGCTAAATGCAGCACTAACCTTTGATGATCTTCATCAGATGACACACCTAGGACATTGTGTTATACAATACATGCATGTCTGTTCAATCAAGTTCATATTTATATCAAAAACCAGCTTTTTGCATTAGCATGTGACGTTCAGAAAACGCATAACCCCCGGCAAACTTCCGTTGAATTTACTAACAGTTTGCTAAATTACTCACGATAAACGTTCACAAAAAGCATAACAATTATTTTAAGAATTATAGATACATTACTCCTCTATGCACTCGATATGTCCGATTTTAAAATAGCTTTTCGGATGAAGCACATTTTGCAATAATCTAAGTACATAGCCCGGCAATACAGGGCTAGCTATTTAGATACCCACCCAGGTCAGCCTCCACCAAAATCACATTTCCTATAAGAAAAATGTTCTTACCTTGCTTGTTCTTCATCAGAATACACTGCCAGGACTTCTACTTCAATAACAAATGTTGGTTTGGTCCCAAATAATCCATCGTTATATCCAAACAGCGACGTTTTGTTCGTGAGTTCTAGAATGCTTCTTCACGGTCCCGCGCATGGCGCATTGGCGTGTCAAAAATGTCTAAATATTCCATTACCGTACTTCGAAGCATGTCAACCGCTGTTTAAAACCAATTTTTATGCCATTTAACTCGTAGATTAGTGATAATATTCCGACCGGGAGTATGCATTGAGCCTAAACAGCCGAATAAAATTTCTCCTCAGAAGCGACTCATGCACGCGCCTCATTCAAAGGTCCTCGGAGCAGCCACTTACAAAAGGTGATAACGTGTTTCAGCCTGAGGCTCCCTCGTAAACCTTCAGTTATTTCCCGGGCTCTGAGAGCCTATCGGAGCCCTGGGAATTGTCACGTTACAGCTAAGATCCTTACTTTTCAATAAAAAGATGCAAGACGCACGACTCCTTGTCAGACAGGGTACTTCCTGCTTGAAACCTTGTCAGGTTTTTGCCTGCCATAGGAGTTCTGTTATACTCACAGACACCATTCAAACAGTTTTAGAAAATTCAGAGTGTTTTCAATCCAAACCTGAACAATAATATGCATATTCTAGCTTCTGAGTTGGTGTAGGAGGCAGTTAACCTCTTATGGCTAGGGGGCAGTATTTTCACGGCCGGATAAAAAACGTACCCGATTTAATCTGATTATTAGTCCTGCCCAGAAACTAGAATATGCATATAATTATTAGCTTTGGATAGAAAACACTCCAAAGTTTCTAAAACTGTTTGAATGGTGTCTGTGAGTATAACAGAACTCATTTGGCAGGCCAAAACGTGAGAAGATTCTGTACAGGAAGTACCCTGTCTGACCATTTCTTGCCCTTCTTTGTCATCTCTATTCATTACAAAGGATCTCTGCTGTTACGTGACACTTCCTACGGCTCCAATGGGCTCTCAGAGCCCGGGAAAAACCTGAATGACGTAATTCAAAGCCCTGGCTGAAACACACGAGCGCTTTTGCTAAGTGGTCTATCAGCAGACAAAAGGCTTAGGCGCGTGCACTGGCCGCCCCCGCCTTTCTGTTTTTCCCTCTTTTTACCGAAACGTAGATTCCCGGTCGGAATATTATCGCTTTGTTACGAGATAAATTGCATAAAAATTGATTTTAAACAGCGGTTGACATGCTTCGAAGTACGGTAATGGAATATTTAGAATTTTTTTGTCACGAAATGTGCCATGCGCACGACCCTGATTTACCATTTGAATAGTGTCTAGAACGCACGAACAAAACGCCGCTGTTTGGATATAACGATGGATTATTTGGGACCAAACCGACAATTGTTATTGAAGTAGAAGTCCTGGGAGTGCATTCTGACGAAGAACAGGAAAGGTAAGACCATTTTTCTTATAGTAAATCTGATTTTGGTGAAGGCTAAACTTGCCGGGTGTCTAAATAGCTAGCCCGTGATGGCTGGGCTATGTACTTAGAATATTGCAAATATTGTGTGCTTCATCTGAAAAGCTATTTTAAAATCGGACATATCGAGTGCATAGAGGAGTTCTGTATCTATAATTCTTAAAATAATTGTTATGCTTTTTGTGAACGTTTATCGTGAGTAATTTAGTAAATTGTTAGTAAATTCCCCGGAAGTTTGCGGGGGTATGCTAGTTCTGAACGTCACATGCTAATGTAAAAAGCTGTTTTTTGATATAAATATGAACTTGATTGAACAAAACATGCATGTATTGTATAACATAATGTCCTAGGTGTGTCATCTGATGAAGATCATCAAAGGTTAGTGCTGCATTTAGCTGTCTTCTGGGTTTTTGTGACATTATATGCTAGCTTGAAAAATGGGTGTCTGATTATTTCTGGCTGGGTACTCTGCTGACATAATCTAATGTTTTGCTTTCGCTGTAAAGCCTTTTTGAAATCGGACAGTGTGGTTAGATTAACGAGAGTCTTGTCTTTAACCTGTCTGGGCTAGGGGGCAGTATTGAGAATTTTGGAAAAAATATGTTCCCATTTTTAAAAACCATTTTAACAAAAAAGCGCAGATGTTTTTTTTTTTCATTTTCGTGACACAAAAACAGTGACTCCGGTCATGCCGAACTAGCGACATTCTGGAAAGGCCCAAAAAAATGTAAAACCATTTTCACATATTATTGAAGATTTGATTTTTTCATTTTCGTGACACAAAAACAGTGACTCCGGTCATGCCGAACTAGCGACATTCTGGACATGCCTAAAAAAAAACATTTTAAAACCATTTTCACAAAAAATTGCAGTTTTCTATTTTTGTCACCAAAAACGATGACTCCGGTCATGCCGAACTAGCGACATTCTGGACAGGCCTAAAAAACATTTAAAAAACATTTTAACAAAAAAGCGCAGATGTTTTTTTTTTTCATTTTCGTGACACAAAAACAGTGACTCCAGTCATGCCGAACTAGCGACATTCTGGAAAGGCCCAAAAAAATGTAAAACCATTTTCACATATTATTGAAGATTTGATTTTTTCATTTTCGTGACACAAAAACAGTGACTCCGGTCATGCCGAACTAGCGACATTCTGGACATGCCTAAAAAAACATTTTAAAACCATTCTCACAAAAAATTGCAGATTTTTTTTTTCATTTTCGTGACACAAAAAGAGTGACTCCGGACATGCCGAACTAGCGACATTCTGGACATGCCTAAAAAAAACATTTTAAAACCATTTTCACAAAAAATTGCAGTTTTCTATTTTTGTCACCAAAAACGATGACTCCGGTCATGCCGAACTAGCGACATTCTGGACAGGCCTAAAAAACATTTAAAAAACATTTTAACAAAAAAGCGCTGATGTTTTTTTTTTTTTCATTTTCGTGACACAAAAACAGTGACTCTGGTCATGCCGAACTAGCGACATTCTGGACAGGCCTAAAAAAAACCATTTTAAAACCATTTTCACAAAAAATTGCAGATTTTTTTTTCTTTTTTTTCGTGACACAAAAACAGTGACTCCGGTCATGCCGAACTAGCGACATTCTGGACATGCCTAAAAAAACATTTTAAAACCATTTTCACAAAAATTTGCAGATTTTTTTTTTACATTTTCGTCACACAAAAACAGTGACTCCGGTCATGCCGAACTAGCGACATTCTGGACATGCCTAAAAAAACATTTTAAAACCATTTTCACAAAAAATTGCAGTTTTCTATTTTTGTCACCAAAAACGATGACTCCGGTCATGCCGAATTAGCGACATTCTGGACAGGCCTAAAAAACATTTAAAAACCATTTTAACAAAAAAGCGCAGATGTTTTTTTTTTCATTTTCGTGACACAAAAACAGTGACTCCGGTCATGCCGAACTAGCGACATTCTGGACAGGCCTAAAAAAAACCATTTTAAAACCATTTTCACAAAAAATTGCAGATTTTCTTTTTCATTTTCGTGACACAAAAAGAGTGACTCCGGACATGCCGAACTAGCGACATTCTGGACATGCCTAAAAAAAACCATTTTAAAACCATTTTCACAAAAAATTGCAGATTTTATTTTTTTCATTTTCGTGACACAAAAACAGTGACTCCGGTGATGCCGAACTAGCGACATTCTGGACAGGCCTAAAAAACATTTAAAAACCATTTTAACAAAAAAGCGCAGATGTTTTTTTTTTCATTTTCGTGACACAAAAACAGTGACTCCGGTCATGCCGAACTAGCGACATTCTGGACATGCCTAAAAAAACATTTTAAAACCATTTTCACAAAAAATTGCAGATTTTTTTTTTCATTTTCGTGACACAAAAAGAGTGACTCCGGACATGCCGAACTAGCGACATTCTGGACATGCCTAAAAAAAACCATTTTAAAACCATTTTCACAAAAAATTGCAGTTTTCTATTTTTGTCACCAAGAACGATGACTCCGGTCATGCCGAACTAGCGACATTCTGGACAGGCCTAAAAAACATTTAAAAACCATTTTAACAAAAAAGCGCAGATGTTTTTTTTTTTCATTTTCGTGACACAAAAACAGTGACTCCGGTCATGCCGATCTAGCGACATTCTGGAAAGGCCCAAAAAAAATTTAAAACCATTTTCACAAATTATTGAAGATTTATTTTTTTCATATTCGTGACACAAAAACAGTGACTCCGGTCATGCCGAACTAGCGACATTCTGGACATGCCTAAAAAAACAACATTTTAAAACCATTTTCACAAAAAATTGCAGATTTTATTTTTTTCATTTTCGTGACACAAAAACAGTGACTCCGGTGATGCCGAACTAGCGACATTTTGGACAGGCCTAAAAAACATTTAAAAACCATTTTAACAAAAAAGCGCAGATGTTTTTTTTTTTCATTTTCGTGACACAAAAACAGTGACTCCGGTCATGCCGAACTAGCGACATTCTGGAAAGGCCCAAAAAAATGTAAAACCATTTTCATATATTATTGAAGATTTGATTTTTTCATTTTCGTGACACAAAAACAGTGACTCCGGTCATGCCGAACTAGCGACATTCTGGAAAAGCCTAAAAAACATTTAAAAACCATTTTAACAAAAAAGCGCAGATGTTTTTTTTTCTTCATTTTCGTGACACAAAAACAGTGACTCCGGTCATGCCGAACTAGCGACATTCTGGACAGGCCTAAAAAAACAACATTTTAAAACCATTTTCACAAAAATTTGCTGATTTTATTTTTTTCATTTTCGTGACACAAAAACAGTGACTCCGGTGATGCCGAACTAGCGACATTCTGGACAGGCCTAAAAAACATTTAAAAACCATTTTAACAAAAAAGCGCAGATGTTTTTTTTTTTCATTTTGTGACACAAAAACAGTGACTCCGGTCATGCCGAACTAGCGACATTCTGGAAAGGCCCAAAAAAATGTAAAACCATTTTCACATATTATTGAAGATTTGATTTTTTCATTTTCGTGACACAAAAACAGTGACTCCGGTCATGCCGAACTAGCAACATTCTGGACATGCCTAAAAAAACATTTTAAAACCATTCTCACAAAAAATTGCAGATTTTTTTTTTCATTTTCGTGACACAAAAAGAGTGACTCCGGACATGCCGAACTAGCGACATTCTGAACATGCCTAAAAAAAACATTTTAAAACCATTTTCAAAAAAAATTGCAGTTTTCTATTTTTGTCACCTAAAACGATGACTCCGGTCATGCCGAACTAGCGACATTCTGGACAGGCCTAAAAAACATTTAAAAAACATTTTAACAAAAAAGCGCTGATGTTTTTTTTTTTCATTTTCGTGACACAAAAACAGTGACTCTGGTCATGCCGAACTAGCGACATTCTGGACAGGCCTAAAAAAAAACATTTTAAAACCATTTTCACAAAAAATTGCAGATTTTTTTTTCTTTTTTTTCGTGACACAAAAACAGTGACTCCGGTCATGCCGAACTAGCGACATTCTGGACATGCCTAAAAAAACATTTTAAAACCATTTTCACAAAAAATTGCAGATTTTTTTTTTACATTTTCGTCACACAAAAACAGTGACTCCGGTCATGCCGAACTAGCGACATTCTGGACATGCCTAAAAAAACATTTTAAAACCATTTTCACAAAAAATTGCAGTTTTCTATTTTTGTCACCAAAAACGATGACTCCGGTCATGCCGAATTAGCGACATTCTGGACAGGCCTAAAAAACATTTAAAAACCATTTTAACAAAAAAGCGCAGATGTTTTTTTTTTCATTTTCGTGACACAAAAACAGTGACTCCGGTCATGCCGAACTAGCGACATTCTGGACAGGCCTAAAAAAACCCATTTTAAAACCATTTTCACAAAAAATTGCAGATTTTTTTTTTCATTTTCGTGACACAAAAACAGTGCCGAACTAGCGACATTCTGGACATGCCTAAAAAAAACATTTTAAAACCATTTTCACAAAAAATTGCAGATTTTTTTTTCTTTTTTTTCGTGACACAAAAACAGTGACTCCGGTCATGCTGAACTAGCTACATTCTGGACATGCCTAAAAAAACATTTTAAAACCATTTTCACAAAAAATTGCAGATTTTTTTTTTCATTTTCGTGACAAAAACAGTGACTCCGGTCATGCCGAACTAGCGACATTATGGACATGCCTAAAAAAAAACATTTTAACTTCTTGGGGCTATGTTCGACGTTAGCGTGCCACCCGTGGCGCACCCTATCAACAGCAGGTGCATTTCAAGAGCGGCAAATTTGAAACCTAATAAATGTCAAAATTCAAGTTTTTCAAACACAACTATCTGACACCCTTTGAAAGATAAACATCTCCTTAATCTAACCACGTTGTCCGATTTCAAAAAGGTTTTACGGCGAAAGCATAAAGTCAGGTTATGTTAGGAGAGTACATTGACAATAGCTGTGTGTACTGTATTGTCAATTCAAAGACAGGCGTCACCAAAACCATAAAATCAGCTAAAATTATGCACTAACCTTTTACAATCTCCATCAGATGACACTCCTAGGACATTATGTTAGACAATGCATGCATTTTTAGTTCTATCAAGTTCATATTTATATCCAAAAACAGCGTTTTACTATGGCGTTGATGTTGAGGAAATCGTTTCCCTCCAATAACCGGCAGTCAAGTCATCGCAACAAAATAATGAATTAATATTAGAAAACATTGGTAAAATATTATATTGTCATTCAAAGAATTATAGATTTACATCTCTTGAACGCAATCGACTTGCCAGATTTAAAAATAACCTTACTGGGAAATCACACTTTGCAATAATCTGAGCAATACAGACTAACCGCCATGTTGGAGAGATCTAAAATCGAAAATACTATGTAAGTAATCCATTACCTTTTGATTCTCTTCATCAGATGTCACTTCCAGGAATCCCAGGTCCATAACGAATGTAGTTTTGTTCAAAAAAGCTCATCATTTATGTCCAAAAAGCTCCGTGTTGTTAGCACATGATCTAAGCCAGCCGGACTTCACTTCACGAACGGAAAAAATATATTTACGTTCGTTCAAACATGTCAAACGTTGTATCGCATAAATCATTAGGGCCTTTTTTAACCAGAACATGAATAAAATTCAAGGCGGACCATTGGGTTCTCTTTTAAAACGTTTCGGAATGAGAGTACCCAACATGAACTCGTACGCCAGGTGTCTAATGGGCCATCACCGTTCCAAGGCTCTTCTTCGGTCAGATCTCAGAGTAGAAGACTCAAAACACTTTTTAAAGGCTGGGGACATCTTGTGGAAGCAATAGGAAGTGCCAAAACATTCCTCAGCCCCTTTGTTTTTCAATGGCATGGGCTTAAAGTCAATTCAACACATCAGGTATCCACTTCCTGTCAGAATCTGTCTCAGGGTTTTGCCTGCCAAATGAGTTCTGTTATACTCACAGACACCATTCAAACAGTTTTAGAAACTTTAGGGTGTTTTCTATCCATATATAATAAGTATATGCATATTGTAGTTACTGGGTAGGATTAGTAACCAGATAAAATTGGGTACATTTTTTTATCCAGCCGTGAAAATACTGCCCCCTATACCCTAACAGGTTAAAACCATTTTCACAAAGAATTGCAGTTTTCTATTTTTGACACCAAAAACGATGACTCCGGTCATGCTGAACTAGCGACATTCTGGACAGGGCAAAAAAAATAATTTTAAAACCATTTTCACAAAAAAATGGCAGATTTTTTTTCTCATTTTCGTGACACAAAAACAGTGACTCCGGTCATGCCGAGCTAGCGAAATTCTGGACAGGCCTAAAAAAACAAAAACATTTTAAAACCATTTTCACAAAAAATTGCAGATTTTTTTTTTTTCATTTTCGTGACACAAAAACAGTGACTCCGGTCATGCCGAACTAGCGACATTCTGGAAAGACCCAAAACATTTTTTAAACCATTTTCACAAATTATTGAAGATTTATTTTTTTCATTTTCGTGACACAAAAACAGTGACTCCGGTAATGCCGAACTAGCGACATTCTGGACATGCCTAAAAAAACATTTTAAAACCATTTTCACAAAAAATTGCAGATTTTTTTTTTCATTTTCGTGACACAAAAACAGTGACTCCGGTCCTGCCGAACTAGCGACATTCTGGACATGCCAAAAAAAAACATTTTAAAACCATTTTCACAAAAAATTGCAGATTTTTTTCTTCTCATTTTCGTGACACAAAAACAGTGACTCCGGTCATGCTGAACTAGCGACATTCTGGACAGGCCTAAAAAAACATTTAAAAACCATTTTCACAATAAAGCGCAGATTTTTTATTTTTTCTTCATTTTCGTGACACAAAAACATTGCCGAACTAGCGACATTCTGGACAGGCCTAAAAAAAACATTTTAAAACCATTTTCACAAAAAATTGCAGATTTTTTTTTTCATTTTCGTGACACAAAAACAGTGACTCCGGTCATGCCGAACTAGCGACATTCTGGACAGGCCTAAAAAACATTTTAAAAACATTTTCACAAAAAATTGCAGTTTTCTATTTTTGTCACCAAAAACGATGACTCCGGTCATGCCGAACTAGCGACATTCTGGACAGGCCTAAAAAACATTTAAAAACCATTTTCACAATAAAGCACAGATTTTTTTATTTTTTCTTCATTTTCATGACACAAAAACAATGACTCCAGTCATGCCGAACTAGCGACATTTGGACAGGCCTAAAAAAAAAAAACATTTTAAAACCATTTTCACAAAAAATTGCAGATTTTTATTTTCTTCATTTTCGTGACACATTCTGGACATGCCTGGACATGCCAAAAAAACATTTTAAAACCATTTTCACAAAAAATTGCAGATTTTTTTTTTTTTTCGTGACACAAAAACAGTGACTCCTGTCATGCCGAACTAGCGACATTCTGGGAAGGCCAAAAAAAAATTAAAACCATTTTCACAAATTATTGCAGATTTTTTTTTTCCATTTTCGTGACATATAAAAAGTGACTCTGGTCATGCCGAACTAGCGACATTCTGGACAGGCCCCCAAAAAAAACGTTTTAAAACCATTTTCTCAAAAAATTGCAGTTTTCTATTTTTGACACCAAAAACGATGACTCCGGTCATGCCGAACTAGCGACATTCTGGACAGGCCTAAAAAAACATTTAAAAACCATTTTCACAATAAAGCGCAGATTTTTTATTTTTTCTTCATTTTCGTGACACAAAAACAGTGCCGAACTAGCAACATTCTGGACAGGCCTAAAAAAAAACATTTTAAAAACATTTTCACAAAAAATTGCAGATTTTTTTTTTCATTTTCGTGACACAAAAACAGTGACTCCGGTCATGCCAAACTAGCGACATTCTGGACATGCCTAAAAAAACATTTTAAAACCATTTTCACCAAAAAATGCAGATTTCTATTTTTGTCACCAAAAACGATGACTCCGGTCATGCCGAACTAGCGATATTCTGGACATGCCTAAAAAAAAGATTTTAGAACCATTTTCACAAAAAAGCGCAGATTTTTTTTTTCATTTTCGTGACACAAAAACAGTGACTCCGGTCATGCCGAAATACGACATTCTGGACAGGCCTAAAAAAACATTTTAAAACCACTTTCACAAAAAATTGCAGATTTTTTTTTCTTCATTTTCGTGACACAAAAACAGTGACTCCGGTCATGCCTAACTAGCGACATTCTGGACAGGCCTAAAAAAAAACATTTTAAAACCATTTTCACAAAAAATTGCATATTTCTGTTTTTGTCACCAAAAATGATGACTCCGATCATGCCGAACTAGTGACATTCTGGACAGGCCTAAAAAAACATTTGAAAAGTATTTTCACGAAACATTTCAGATTTTTTTTTTCATTTTCGTGACATATAAACAGTGACTTCGGCTTTCATTTTTGTGACCCAAAATTGGTGACTCCGGTCATGCCGAACTAGCGACATTCTGGACAGGTCTAAAAAAACATTTTAAAACCATTTTCACAAAAAATGTTAGATTTCTATTTTTGTCACCAAAAACGATGACTCCGGTCATGCTGAACTAGCGACATTCTGGACAGGCCTATAAAAACTTTTTCAAACCATTTTCATCTGGGAAAGTACAGGCAGTCAGTGTGTAGTCCTTGTAAAGGACGGAGCGAAAGCTCCGAAGCCAGCAGAGAGGGAGATGAGACTAAACCGTCCCCCGTACCTCACTGACTTCTGTAAGCGCAATCTGTGCGCCATAGAATACACCATGATGAAGCTTTTGGCTGACATGGGTATAAAAAACAAGTTGTTTCTAGTGACCGGCGCCAAGGGAGACTCCTCTGGCGATCAGCTCCTAGAGGGAACCTCGGTCGATAACCTGGTGTCTTTCCACCAGAAGTACCTGGACTACCAGGAGTTCCAGGACGACTGTCTATTCGGCAACACGCTCGAAGATCTGAACCCTCCTGAGGGTGAACTGTCAGACCTAGATGCCAGTTATGCCGACGGCTCGATAGACAGGCCTGAGGGACACGAGGGCGTCTTTGTGGCAACCTTCGCGGACCCCGAGACTATACAATTGTCTACACTGAGAGACGCCTGTCTAGCGTGTACGAGCACAGAGGCCAACACGCTGCTCGTGGAGTTGGCAAACGTTCTGAAAGGTAGTGTGACCGTGTGCACAGGAGACTCGGACCTGGTGGCCGTGCTGACGGCTTGTGGCCGCGAGGGCATTACTATGAGGCTAGTCAACAAGAGCTACCGGGAGGAGCGTGACATGCACATGTCGATCTTCGGGGAGCTGCTGTTTGACATTCCTGACAACCGCACACCCAAGCTTCAGTTTAGGGACTTGGCTTCAAGTGACGATATGTTCCGAGTGCTCTGCGACATCGGCGCTGAGGACAAATACCTGCTTCCGATGACTCGAAAGGAACACGACTCATTCGAGGTCATTCTGGACAAGCACCGTAACGTCAACTTTAAGACAACAGTAGCTATGTACCTGTACCTAGTCGGGATCAGGGGATCTCTCTACCACACCTTCCTGTCTAGGTTTTTCGAGTCGAACGCCCGGGACAGATTGGATCAGTTGGGGCTCATTGTAGACAAGGGCTGTGTCAGTACAAAGACGGTGTGTTACGTCTTCGAAACGCTATGCCCGGCATCTGACCAGAGTCCGCTATCCGGCTCAGAATCAGATACCCATCATGTACCGGTGAGAAGAGGAAGATCTTGTGTCAGCAGGAGGACGAGGTCCCGGGGCCCTACCTAGACGACAGCTCGCAATATAGGATGGTCATGAGCAAAGACCAGAAACATGTCATGAACGGCCTCAAGCGGTTGAGTAATGCCTACGTGAACGGGATGGTACCGAGGGGCAGTTACGGCCGTTTCTTGAGGATGAACCGAGCGGGCAGGCACTTTTTCCTGCGTATCAAAGGAGATGTAATCCGAGACGAGACAGAGCGAAGGGAAAAGCTATTTTTCATGGCGCTGTGTGGGACCGACTACAACATAGTTCCGATGGGACTGGGAATTAAGAGATTGATGACCGGAGTGGTGACCAACTACAAGGCCTTTTCCTCTTGGTGCCGAGAGCTGAAGAGTCTACTCTGGAGCTTCGGGGGCGCTTCTTCTCAGGACTGCGACTATTACAAAATGGGTATGAAGCTGGCCGGGTTCACAAAGGTCCCAGCAACGATTCGGGCTAAGTACTGGACGGAGGTGAATTGCCGATTAACCTGTTGGGGATAGGGGGCAGTATTTTCACGGCCGGATAAAAAACGTACCCGATTTAATCTGATTATTACTCCTGCCCAGAAACTAGAATATGCATATAATTGTTTGATTTGGATAGAAAACACCCTAAAGTTTCTAAAACTGTTTGAACGGTGTCTGTGAGTATAACAGAACTTTTTGGCAGGCCAAAACCTGAGAAGATTCCAAACAGGAAGCGCTCTCTCTGACCATTTCATGGCCTTCTTGATCATCTCTAACCAAAACAGGGGATCTCTGGCATGACGTGACATTTTCTAACGCTCCCATAGGCTCTCAGAAGGCGCCAGAAAGCTGAATGGTGGCTTTGCAGGCCATGGCTGAAAAACATTAGCGCATTTTGTAAGTGGTCGATCTGAGGACAATGAGACTGGAGGCGCGTGCCCGAGCTGACACCATGTTTACTTTCTCTCTCTTTGAACGAAAACAACCACTCCCGGTCGGAATATTATCGCTTTTTTATGAGAAAAAATGGCATAAAAATTGATTTTAAACAGCGGTTGACATGCTTCGAAGTACGGTAATGGAATATTTAGAATTTTTTTGTCACGAAACGCATCGGGCATCCCCCTTATTTACCCTTCGGATAGTGTCTTGAACGCACAAACAAAACGCCGCTATTTGGATATAACTATGGATTATTTGGGACCAAACCAACATTTGTTATTGAAGTAGAAGTCCTGGGAGTGCATTCTGACGAAGAACACCAAAGGTAATCAAACTTTTCTAATAGTAAATCGGAGTTTCGGTGAGTACCACACATTGTGGGTGTCAAAATAGCTAGCCTGGGATGGCTGGGCTATCTACTCAGAATATTGCAAAATGTGCTTTCCCGAAACGCTATTTTAAAATCGGACATAGCGAGTGCATAAAGGAGTTCTGTATCTATAATTCTTAAAATAGTTGTTATGTTTTTTGTGAACGTTTATCGTGAGTAATTTAGTAAATTTACCGGAAGTGTTCGGTGGGAATGCTAGTCACATGCTAGTCACATGCTAATGTAAAAAGCTGGTTTTTGATATAAATATGAACTTGATTGAACAAAACATGCATGTATTGTATAACATAATGTCCTAGGATTGTCATCTGATGAAGATCATCAAAGGTTAGTGCTGCATTTAGCTGTGGTTTGGGTTTATGTGACATTATATGCTAGCTTGAAAAATGGGTGTCTGATTATTTCTGGCTGGGTACTCTGCTGACATAATCTAATGTTTTGCTTTCGTTGTAAAGCCTTTTTGAAATCGGACAGTGTGGTTAGATTAACGAAAGTCTTGTCTTTAAAATGCTGTAAAATAGTAATATGTTTGAGAAATTGAAGTAATAGCATTTCTAAGGTATTTGAATAACGCGCCACGGGATTCCACTGGCTGTTGAGTAGGTGGGAAGCAAGCGTCCCACTGGCCCAGAGAGGTTAACAGTGGTTGGGGGAATCCTCTGTTGTTGGACGTTTCTACTTAGATATGTTTAACAGTGGTTGGACAACACTTACTTGGTTTCTGCTTACATATTGGTTGAAAGGGTCCTCCATGGTTGGATTGTTGTGAAACCTTTAACTAGGCCTTAAAAAGGCTGGTCTCTTTCTTCAAACCATGTCTCAGTCATGTTTACATTACTGGTGCTGGTGTATCTTGTTACCCCGAACAAAGGCTGTGGATTGAATGACAATTGTTGCAAGTGTCCACCTGGGGCAAGGCTGGGTGACAGCGGAACATGTGAAGATCCCCAGTGTACACCTTGTGAGAATGACGAATATATGCCATCGTACAACCGGGAAAGAATATGGAGTCTACAACCATACTGTGATCCCAACCTAAACTTTGAGATACGACATTATTATGATCTGACTAAAAGACACACCTGTAGGTGTAAAAAAGGCTTCCATTGTTCCAATTATAATTTTTGTTTACTATGCATTCCTCATTCCACATGTGAAAAAGATTATGTTGCTGGGTAACCACCCTGGGTAACCACACTCATGATGTTGAGTGTGGACCTAGACCGGACCGACCATCTACTTTTAACCCGATGTTATTACTTTGCGGGATTCCTGTCTTGGCTGTGGTAGTGGGCATGGTTGTGATCTGCACAAAACAAGTCCCGGTACAATGTCCAGATGTACTTAATGTGTTCAGATGCCTTTATAATTTCCTTACGATTAGGACCGAAGGAATGGTCACTGATGTTAATGGCACAGAAGGCCTCGAGCTAGAAGGAGTTACGCATACAAAGTCCTATATCAGCAATGGTGAACAACAGGGACAGCAACAGGGACCTCGTATAATGCGGTGTATTTGTAAACTACCAAAAACCGTATGCCTCATCATGGTCATAACCTTGCCTTTGGGACTGAGCTGTGCACTCATTACCGTGGTGGACTGGTGCTTGGCAGCTTACTGCAACGCTTCGGTTTTTATCTACACTTTCCCCTTAGGTCATTCCATAACATTACATGGCCTTGGACAGATTGAGGCTATACCCCTGTCTACTTTTTTGAACAGATGCAAAAATCAAAATGAGTTCACTGTACCCGGGACTGTGAGGTTCCACAAGGCTATCAAGTGTGTCAGGAAAACCAAGTATCATAAACAAGGCAATTCTGGGACATCCTCGCGAAAGGACAATACTGGTTCAAAGGATTCAATTTCGGGACACGCGGGAGCGTCTGGATCATTTGTTGGAGTGACTGCTTCGGCAGAAGCGTCTTTCAGCAAAATCGACGCTGTGGAGAACACAGTAGAGAGCAGTGTCTCGAATAGCGACAACGTGGCAATCTCTCTTACATCATACAAATGCGAAGTGGGTACTGTGATGTTTTCCTCCTACACGCCCAGTAGTGCACTCAAACAAGACATACACACCCTTAACCAAGATCCTGAAAAGACCATCGATAACTTTTTACAAAACTGGGGTTACGCATTTGTGAGCTCTACTACAGTGGGTGGATATTACAGTTCATTCAATATATGTTCAACCTGTAACAAGGACGCAATGACAAGTCTGGACTTTGCCACAGAGCACTGTAATGAATTTGGTGCGAAAGCAGAGGCGACAGGTGGTGTGTTTGGAGCAAGTGTTGGTGTGGAAAAGGTCAAATGTAACACTGAAGGGTTGTCTGACTCCCAAAGAGAAACATTGACGGACATCACCAAAGAATCTCAGACACTTCAGGTTGGGGGTGATACTCTGGGAGGTGAGGCGAACTGGGAACTGACATTGAAAATGAATCCATACCCATTACAAATAACAATAACCCCGATAACAACAATTGTTGGATTCTCCGAAGAGTCTATGACCCTGATAAAGCGCAGAGCTGCAAATGTTCAGCTATCTGTGGCTTCCTTGATGGAGAAGGTACCTGATATGACAAGACAGTGTTAGCAATGTCTATCTAACCAATTGCTGCCATTGCTATGGTATATGTAGTTATCCAATAGGGATGTTTATGGGGTTGCCAGAGTGAGGAACCTCTTTCCTTTGTCATAGTAAAAGAGTCTGTAATGTAACTAGTGATGTATACCCTATATCTATGTGAATGTAAATACAAGTTTTATATTGATGGTACAAGAGTCACATTCATGGGTTGCCAGAGTGAGGAACATCTTTCCTTTGTCATAATAACATGTTACACGAACCTTATCCATTGACTGAAGAGTGTGTAATGGTGATGTATACCCTATATCTATGTGAATGTAAATAAAAGTTTTATATTGCTGGTACAAGAGTCTCACATTCATGAACATGTGTGGAGAATGATTTATCCAACAACATTGGACTAGGAATATGTAAGCTGAATCAGACCTAGTTCATTTCGGTGTATATTCATATAATAGACTTTGGATATTTTATTCTGACTTGGAGGAATGATCACCGATCTGATATACGACCTATATTCGGATTACTGTTCTCACATACACACAATATTGGTTGGATAAGTGTAAGAGGCATAACTTATGCCATATACATTCACACTTGCAGTATCCTTGCAATAACTACAATTGTAGGCATGTCTCTCTGTTCCGATGAAAACATGGCTCCTCTCTCTACCTCGAGATCATGGTCAGAATCACATTCGCCGCACAACGTATTCGGATACCGAGTACGACATATGGACCGGTACACCATAAAGTGTAGTTATAAGGACCATGACACTATCAAGAAGGCACTGGACAAATGTCCATTTTTTGGCATGTTGGATAAGAGTGATATGGGTAACATTCGGATCCTGAGAAGTCCCGACTGTTCGTGGCTGCCTCACAACTTTCCCTGTAATATTATACCTGATATCAAGGTAGGCAATGACCTTCACCTAATTGTGGAACGCACCTCTACTCCCCAACCACACTATCCAGAGAGAAGCGTAAGGCCACGAAATGGACTCTTCACTATAAAGATAACTGTAAAGGACGGTTCCGCAGGTGTTCGTAAACTCAATGTAAAAAGGACAGCTTTAACACCTCCAGTATTATTGGTGGTGGTGGACCCAACGAAGACCATAAGGGAATCTTTAAAAGATGATGGTCGGTTCAGCACAGAAGTACTGGAAGGCACCTACACTCACCTCAGCTCTGTATCCGGGCTGTACCCAGCTGACATACCCGGTGAGGTTCTGGAATGTAATACCAGGTATGATATATATACCAAAACACCTAGAGCTCTTCGGCTTGGTCCTAGGCGTCCTAGGCGTCGTAGCCGAAACTCCCCAGAACTTTAACGGTCCCTCGACGATGTTTCAGACATTACTGAATAACCGAGAGATGAGGAACTTTGAGAGTGTCTACAAAAGTAATTGGTGTGGTATCCTCATAGCCAGTGATACTTTGTTTTCTGGCCAAACATATCCCTGATCTGTTTGTGTTTCATGATAGATGTCTTTGTTACAAATACAAAAAACATGTGATGTTTATGAAACTAAATAAACTATTCCCAATCTATTACATTTTCATGTGCATTGTGTGTTTTTTTAAGATTGTCATCGTAATACGGGTAAGGGGTTGTTGAATCATGCCTTCCACGCGCAGTAGTTCATCTCTGTGCAGAAAGAGGACCCGAGAAGAGTCATCTGGTCAGTGTGATGACTGTTCCCACATAAAGATGATAGCAAACTTGAAACGTCAAATCCTTGAACTTAACCTGTTGGGGATAGGGGGCAGTATTTGCACGGCCGGATAAAAAACGTACCCGATTTAACGTACCCGATTTACCCTTTCGGATAGTGTCTTGAACGCATGAACAAAATGCCGCTATTTGGATATATCAATGGATTATTTGGGACCAAACCAACATTTGTTATTGAAGTAGAAGTCCTGGGAGTGCATTCTGACGAAGAACAGCAAAGGTAATAACATTTTTCTTATAGTAAATCTGACTTTGGTGAGTGCTAAACTTGCTGGGTGTCTAAATAGCTAGCCCTGTGATGCCGGGCTATCTACTTAGAATATTGCAAAATGTGCTTTCACCGAAAAGCTATTTTAAAATCGGACATATCGAGTGCATAGAGGAGTTCTGTATCTATAATTCTTAAAATAATTGTTATGTTTTCTGTGAACGTTTATCGTGAGTAATTTAGTAAATTCACCGGAAGTGTTCGGTGGGAATGCTAGTCACATGCTAGTCACATGCTAATGTAAAAAGCTGTTTTTTGATATAAATATGAACTTGATTGAACAGACATGCATGTATTGTATAACATAATGTCCTAAGATTGACATCTGATGAAGATCATCAAAGGTTAGTGCTGCATTTAGCTGTGGTTTGGGTTTATGTGACATTATATGCTAGCTTGAAAAATGGGTGTCTGATTATTTATGGCTGGGTACTCTGCTGACATAATCTAATGTTTTGCTTTCGTTGTAAAGCCTTTTTGAAATCGGACAGTGTGGTTAGATTAATGAGAGTCTTGTCTTTAAAATGGTGTAAAATAGTCATATGTTTGAGAAATTGAAGTAATAGCATTTCTAAGGTATTTGAATAACGCGCCTCGGGATTCAACTGGCTGTTGAGTAGGTGGGACGCAAGCGACGCAAGCGTCCCACCTAGCCCAGAGAGGTTAACAAGTCACTGGATGTGGAGCACGAACAGAGGATTGAGTTTCTCCGTCAAAGAACTGAGTTGAGCGCGGGACGTGTGAAATGGGACGGAGAACCAACATCGGCGGGAGGAGACGTGATAGAGGATACAACGCTAAAAACCCCTATCAACGGCTCGGGTGATACCAGCAGGCACACGCTCCATGAACTTGAGTTGTGTAAACGGGAGCTGGAGGATACAAGAGAGGCACTTCAAGAAGCCTGTGAAGAACGAGAAGCCCTGAGAACTAAGTTGTCAGAGAGCCAGACTAGCAAGGCTGTGGAGGCCAAGGAAGCAGCAGGTGACACGGACAAGATCGAAGAGTCACACCCTCACTTAGATTCGGTAGGGAGACATTACCTTGCGGTGTCGATCCCGGAGGATCGCATGTTCAAACCAGGTCAGTCCGTCACTCCGGTCCGGGTGTTACAGAAGCTGTTTGAGATGAGGGTAGGCGATAAACTTGCGGTTGGGTTCAGTGTGCTGTTAGAAAATATAAACATCATGCTATCTCAACTGGAGCCCGAGTGGTACGCCAAACAGTTTGGGTTCTGTAGAGCCTACGCGCATGGCAACAAATACAGACTCACCGACAGGGTGGACACGGAGGACTTTGCGTGGCTGTTGTTCGAGTACGGAGCGCATGCTCCCTTGATTGAAGTGCTAGCAGGCCTCCAGAATATCCTACAAAGCACAGGAAAGGGAGGGGTGACCACCACAGCTCTGTACACGAGCAAGAACATGTACAGCTCGTATGTGACACTGTTCAGAGACACGGTGTCAAGGGCCTATGAGGGGTTGATGCGTGTGCGCGAGAGAGCTCTGAGGGTGCGGAAGGCTCAAGGTGTTGTGTACGTGCCTCTCACAGCAGGCTTGGGTGGGGATCAGAGCGAACCTCCCACTCTGTCAGGAACAGAGTCTTGCGCTCTGTACTGGAAGGGATCGAAGCCCCCGCTCACATCAGCAGTGCGGCGGCAAGCTCTGAGGCAGACAGAGTCTCGCGTGAAGATCCCCTTCGGTTGGAACAGTCACTGTCTGCGTTCATGAAACGTAGAGGTCTGGAGGATCAGGGTAAAGTTGGGAGGTCCTCTGGTCATCGGAGTAACCAGGAACACTTCCCCGTTAAATGTTTTTTAGGCCTGTCCAGAATGTCGCTAGTTCGGCATCACCGGAGTCACTGTTTTTGTGTCACGAAAATGAAAAAAATAAAATCTGCAATTTTTTGTGAAAATGGTTTTAAAATGGGTTTTTTTAGGCATGTCCAGAATGTCGCTAGTTCGGCATGTCCGGAGTCACTCTTTTTGTGTCACGAAAATGAAAAAAAAAATCTGCAATTTTTTGTGAAAATGGTTTTAAAATGTTTTTTTAGGCATGTCCAGAATGTCGCTAGTTCGGCATGACCGGAGTCACTGTTTTTGTGTCACGAAAATGAAAAAATCAAATCTTCAATAATTTGTGAAAATGGTTTTACATTTTTTTGGGCCTTTCCAGAATGTTGCTAGTTCGGCATGACCGGAGTCACTGTTTTTGTGTCACGAAAATGAAAAAAAAAAACATCTGCGCTTTTTTGTTAAAATGGTTTTTAAATGTTTTTTAGGCCTGTCCAGAATGTTGCTAGTTCGGCATCACCGGAGTCACTGTTTTTGTGTCACGAAAATGAAAAAAATAAAATCTGCAATTTTTTGTGAAAATGGTTTTAAAATGTTTTTTTTTAGGCCTGTCCAGAATGTCGCTAGTTCGGCATGACCGGAGTCACTGTTTTTGTGTCACGAAAATGAAAAAAAAAAACATCTGCGCTTTTTTGTTAAAATGGTTTTTAAATGTTTTTTAGGCTTTTCCAGAATGTCGCTAGTTCGGCATGACCGGAGTCATCGTTTTTGGTGACAAAAATAGAAAACTGCAATTTTTTGTGAAAATGGTTTTAAAATGTTTTTTTTAGGCATGTCCAGAATGTCGCTAGTTCGGCATGACCGGAGTCACTGTTTTTGTGTCACGAATATGAAAAAAATAAATCTTCAATAATTTGTGAAAATGGTTTTAATTTTTTTTTGGGCCTTTCCAGAATGTCGCTAGTTCGGCATGACCGGAGTCATCGTTCTTGGTGACAAAAATAGAAAACTGCAATTTTTTGTGAAGATGGTTTTAAAATGTGTTTTTTTAGGCATGTCCAGAATGTCGCTAGTTTGGCATGACCGGAGTCACTGTTTTTGTGTCACGAAAATGAAAAAAAAAAACATCTGCGCTTTTTTGTTAAAATGGTTTTTAAATGTTTTTTAGGCCTGTCCAGAATGTCGCTAGTTCGGCATGACCGGAGTCATCGTTTTTGGTGACAAAAATAGAAAACTGCAATTTTTTGTGAAAATGGTTTTAAAATGGGTTTTTTTAGGCATGTCCAGAATGTCGCTAGTTCGGCAGGACCGGAGTCACTGTTTTTGTGTCACGAAAATGAAAAAAAAAATCTGCAATTTTTTGTGAAAATGGTTTTAAAATGTTTTTTTAGGCATGTCCAGAATGTCGCTAGTTCGGCATTACCGGAGTCACTGTTTTTGTGTCACGATAATGAAAAAAATAAATCTTCAATAATTTGTGAAAATGGTTTTTACATTTTTTGGGGGCCTTTCCAGAATGTTGCTAGTTCGGCATGACCGGAGTCACTGTTTTTGTGTCACAAAAATGAAAAAAAAAAAATCTGCAATTTTTTGTGAAAATGGTTTTAAAATGTTTTTTTTTTAGGCCTTTCCAGAATGTCGCTAGTTCGGCATGACCGGAGTCACTGTTTTTGTGTCACGAAAATGAAAAAAAATAAATCTGCAATTTTTAGTGAAAATGGTTTTAAAATGTTTTTGTTTTTTTAGGCCTGTCCAGAATTTCGCTAGCTCGGCATGACCGGAGTCACTGTTTTTGTGTCACGAAAATGAGAAAAAAAATCTGCAATTTTTTGTGAAAATGGTTTTAAAAGTATTTTTTTTGGCCTGTCCAGAATGTCGCTAGTTCGGCATGACTGGAGTCATCGTTTTTGGTGACAAAAATAGAAAACTGCAATTTTTTGTGAAAATGGTTTTAAAATGTTTTTTTTTTAGGCATGTCCAGAATGTCGCTAGTTCGGCATGACCGGAGTCACTGTTTTTGTGTCACGAAAATGAAAAAAAAAACATCTGCGCTTTTTTGTTAAAATGGTTTTTAAATGGGTTTTTTTAGGCATGTCCAGAATGTCACTAGTTTGGCATGACCGGAGTCACTGTTTTTGTGTCACGAAAAAAAAAAAAAAAAACATCTGCGCTTTTTTGTTGAAATGGTTTTTAAATATTTTTTAGGCCTGTCCAGAATGTCGCTAGTTCGGCATTACCGGAGTCACTGTTTTTGTGTCACGAAAATGAAAAAAATAAATCTTCAATAATTTGTGAAAATGGTTTTAATTTTTTTTTGGGCCTTTCCAGAATGTCGCTAGTTCGGCATGACCGGAGTCATCGTTCTTGGTGACAAAAATAGAAAACTGCAATTTTTTGTGAAGATGGTTTTAAAATGTGTTTTTTTAGGCATGTCCAGAATGTCGCTAGTTTGGCATGACCGGAGTCACTGTTTTTGTGTCACGAAAATGAAAAAAAAAAACATCTGCGCTTTTTTGTTAAAATGGTTTTTAAATGTTTTTTAGGCCTGTCCAGAATGTCGCTAGTTCGGCATGACCGGAGTCATCGTTTTTGGTGACAAAAATAGAAATCTGCAATTTTTTGTGAAAATGGTTTTAAAATGGGTTTTTTTAGGCATGTCCAGAATGTCGCTAGTTCGGCATGACCGGAGTCACTGTTTTTGTGTCACGAAAATGAAAAAAAAAATCTGCAATTTTTGTGAAAATGGTTTTAAAATGTTTTTTTAGGCATGTCCAGAATGTCGCTAGTTCGGCATTACCGGAGTCACTGTTTTTGTGTCACGATAATGAAAAAAATAAATCTTCAATAATTTGTGAAAATGGTTTTTACATTTTTTGGGGGCCTTTCCAGAATGTTGCTAGTTCGGCATGACCGGAGTCACTGTTTTTGTGTCACAAAAATGAAAAAAAAAAAATCTGCAATTTTTTGTGAAAATGGTTTTAAAATGGTTTTTTTTGGCCTTTCCAGAATGTCGCTAGTTCGGCATGACCGGAGTCACTGTTTTTGTGTCACGAAAATGAAAAAAAATAAATCTGCAATTTTTAGTGAAAATGGTTTTAAAATGTTTTTGTTTTTTTAGGCCTGTCCAGAATTTCGCTAGCTCGGCATGACCGGAGTCACTGTTTTTGTGTCACGAAAATGAGAAAAAAAATCTGCAATTTTTTGTGAAAATGGTTTTAAAAGTATTTTTTTTGGCCTGTCCAGAATGTCGCTAGTTCGGCATGACTGGAGTCATCGTTTTTGGTGACAAAAATAGAAAACTGCAATTTTTTGTGAAAATGGTTTTAAAATGTTTTTTTTTTAGGCATGTCCAGAATGTCGCTAGTTCGGCATGACCGGAGTCACTGTTTTTGTGTCACGAAAATGAAAAAAAAAAACATCTGCGCTTTTTTGTTAAAATGGTTTTTAAATGGGTTTTTTTAGGCATGTCCAGAATGTCACTAGTTTGGCATGACCGGAGTCACTGTTTTTGTGTCACGAAAAAAAAAACAAAAAAACATCTGCGCTTTTTTGTTGAAATGGTTTTTAAATATTTTTTAGGCCTGTCCAGAATGTCGCTAGTTCGGCATTACCGGAGTCACTGTTTTTGTGTCACGAAAATGAAAAAAATAAATCTTCAATAATTTGTGAAAATGGTTTTAATTTTTTTTTGGGCCTTTCCAGAATGTCGCTAGTTCGGCATGACCGGAGTCACTGTTTTTGTGTCACGAAAATGAAAAAAATAAATCTTCAATAATTTGTGAAATGGTTTTAAATTTTTTTGGGGCCTTTCCAGAATGTCGCTAGTTTGGCATGACCGGAGTCACTGTTTTTGTGTCACGAAAATGAAAAAAAAAAACATCTGCGCTTTTTTGTTAAAATGGTTTTTAAATATTTTTTAGGCCTGTCCAGAATGTCGCTAGTTCGGCATGACCGGAGTCATCGTTTTTGGTGACAAAAATAGAAAACTGCAATTTTTTGTGAAAATGGTTTTAAAATGTTTTTTTTTAGGCATGTCCAGAATGTCGCTAGTTTGGCAGGACCGGAGTCACTGTTTTTGTGTCACGAAAATGAAAAAAAAAAACATCTGCAATTTTTTGTTTAAATGGTTTTTAAATGTTTTTTAGGCCTGTCCAGAATGTCGCTAGTTCGGCATGACCGGAGTCATCGTTCTTGGTGACAAAAATAGAAAACTGCAATTTTTTGTGAAAATGGTTTTAAAATGTTTTTTTTTAGGCATGTCCAGAATGTCGCTAGTTTGGCATGACCGGAGTCACTGTTTTTGTGTCACGAAAATGAAAAAAAAACCATCTGCGCTTTTTTGTTAAAATGGTTTTTAAATGTTTTTTAGGCCTGTCCAGAATGTCGCTAGTTTGGCATGACCGGAGTCATCGTTTTTGGTGACAAAAATAGAAAACTGCAATTTTTTGTGAAAGTGGTTTTAAAATGTTTTTTTTTTAGGCATGTCCAGAATGTCGCTAGTTCGGCATGACCGGAGTCACTGTTTTTGTGTCACGAAAATGAAAAAAAAAATCTGCAATTTTTTGTGAAAATGGTTTTAAAACCCGGGGTCTGACTTGACGGTGGACCAACAACTGGTTCCGTTCAGAGGTACCGTCTGTGTATCTGTGTATCTGTGTATCTGTGTATCTGTGTAGTATAGAGAGGTAGCGTCAGCGGCAGCATCGGCGGCGTGTAACATAAACGCCGCTCGCCCCCCCCCCCAATGATGAGCCAGCGGTAGTATAGAGGGGTAGCGTCAGCGTCATCATCATCATCATCATAAGCATCAGCAGCAGCATCAGCAGCAGTAGCATCAGCAGCATGACGCCGCTCGATGAGCCAGCGGTAGTATAGAGAGTTAGCGTCAGCATCGGTGCCGCCGCCGCCGCCGCCGCTAATCTCCTTCCTCTCCCTCTCCCGAAAGGGCGCTGTCCTTTCCGACAGTACATCCCCAGCAAGCCTGCCAAATACGGCATCAAGTCGTGGGTGGCCTGCGACGCCAAGTCCAGCTACGCTTGGAAGATGCAAGTCTACACCGGTAAGGCGGCCGGCGGAGCCCCCGAGAAGAACCAGGGCGCCCGCGTCGTCCTCGATCTCACGCAGGGGCTGCCCGCTGGTCACAACGTCACCTGCGACAACTTCTTCACCTCCTACGAACTCGGCCAGCGGCTCCTCGAGAGGAACCTCACCGTGGTCGGCACGGTGCGAAAGAACAAGCCCGAGCTCCCTCCCGCGCTCCTCCAGTCAAAGGGCAGACAGGTCTCGTCCTCCAGGTTCGCCTTCACGCCCACCGCCACTCTGGTGTCCTACCTGGCAAAGAGAAATAAGAACGTGCTGCTCCTGAGCACGCTGCACACGGAGGCCGACGTCAGCGATCGCCGCGACCGGAAGCCGGCCCTCATCCTAGACTACAACCGCAACAAGGGCGGCGTGGACAACCTAGACAAGGTGGTCGGCACCTACAGCTGCAGACGGATGACTGCCCGCTGGCCCCTGGTCATCTTCCACAACATCCTCGACGTGTCCTCCTACAACGCCTTTGTCATATGGCGAGAGATCAAGCCCGACTGGATGCCTCGGAAGCGGAACAAGAGGAGGGTGTTCCTGGAGCAGCTGGGAAAGGCGCTGGTCAAGCCCTTGATACAAAGAAGGCAGCGTCTCCCCCGCACCGAAGCCGCGTCCGCGCTCGTCAAAGTCCTGCAGGGTGCCGACCGCGACGCCGCTCCTCCGCCGGCCCGGGAGCGCGCCGCCGGCCCGGACGCCGCCGCCCCGCTAGTGGCCAGCAAGAGGAAGAGGTGTCAGCTCTGCCCGCCCAAGAAGGACGCCAAGACACACACGGCGTGCTGCAGGTGTAAGAAATACATCTGCAAAGGCTGTTCGCACGCCTACTGTCACACTTGTGCCCTCTGGGCCTTTAGCCGAGACGGGACAGGGTGACCCGCCCGGGGACACGGGGAGTAGGCAGAATGGGAGGACAACGGGAGGGTTATATAACAACAAACACACACAATCTCCACATCAAAGGGAAGGTAGTGTAGGAAGGGGGGGCGTTTTTAGAATCCATACCCAAACTCACACGGGGCCCAAGGGCAGTACGGGGGGCCACCTGGCCGTTCGCGAACAGGGCCCTTGGTCAGAATGTGGCGCGTGTGAGAATAGATCCAGCTATCAGTAGTGTAGCAACCCACGTATCAGTTATCCAACATTTGATGTTCTACCCAACGTAATAATACAGGGAAGTACTTATATGTCAGTTCGGGTTGTTAGAAGAGTTTACATTTATCAACAACACTGGGGAAGAGGTGTCAGCTACAGCTATATCCAGCATGACTATTATGGGTAACCTGTTCATCTTTGTCGCAACAATGCACTTGTCTCTATGTGTGCATCTGTACGGAAAGCACAGTGTCATCAGTGATGGACCTGTACTTGAAGAAGACTACCTGGGTGTGGATGGGGGACTTGACCTTGACGGAGAATATCATGGTATGGACGGGGGACCTGAGTTTGTCGGAGAAGACGGGGTTGTGAACCGAGGCTCTGAGTTTGACAGACCCCGATTACAAGGGAGATCTAGAGTGTCCCGCTCTATCCGAGGTGGTCCGAATGACCACTCTATGCCTGACCTCATTGGGGTAGAGAATGGTTATTGTTACAGGAACATTTGTAGGCAATTTGACACCTGGAACGTAACTTACCGGGTGACAATGATGAAACCATACCAAGTGTATAAACTCGATGGTAAATGTCTGCCTATCACTCTAGTGCGCTACTACGGAAAAGGAAAGCCTGACGTCTCAGTGTTCTCTGTGGTGTTTAACTGGAAGACAACGTCTACTCAGTCTCTATTACCCAGTGTATCACAATACAAGGCAGGTGCACAGCTCTTGGTGAACTGTGCATCTGGAAGAGACATGGATGGCCCCGGAACAGCCGTGGTAGATCGACCTTACTACGCAGCCTGTCCTGTGGACTGTACCGGATACAACGTGAACACTGGCGCCAGACTACATTCCCTGGGTCTCAGTGTACTGAAGACTGAAGGTGTGAGGATGATGGACCCGGCATCGGTCTCACTGAATCTGACACTGCTCCGTGAAAGTATGGGGGAGATGTAATTATCCTAACAGTTGAAATGTTATATTGTATTCATTTGGTAATATGGACCTCTTTTATCAATAAAGTACTTGACAGTTGCTTGTCTGAGCATACTTTATTTGTACTTGCATTCAACAGTATTATAAACTATAACATGGCTATAATGTTAGTGTAATGGTGCTATTTACAAGTGTCGCTGTACATTTCACTTTCCATGTCATTACCTAGAGCATAGTGGTTAATAACATGTCCATAATAGCCTCATACCCAAGCCCTCTCAGTGAGCAAGCCTGGAAACCTTATGGGGTCCTGTGGCTTCTGTCAAGCTCTGTGTGATTGATGACGCATTCCTTTAGGCCCGCACTATCATGACTCAAGTGAGCAGAACTGTGTGTCTTTGACAATAGGGGCCAAATCGATATATTAATGACTATACTGATGTCTCTCAAGAAGCAGAACAGCTTGTATAATGGCACATGGGGAATCACAGTCTTTCTATACACTCAGATGTGGTAATACAGCAAAGGAAAATGACAGTAGTGACGACTCAGACATTGACTTTGTCAGTGACAGCACATGCAGAGAGCTGCAGTTCAACCCTGTTACAGTTGAAGATGTCCACTTGCTGTGTACTAGGCTGAAGGTGCAGTGTAAGAAGAGGTCTCTCAGTCATACTGCGTCTGGTGTGTTAGGTGCTCCTTGTAAGAATGTGAAAATAAAAGCTGACGGAAATTGTTTCTTCAGAGCGGTCAGTGAAGCACTATGTGGTACAGAGGAGTACCATGAACCGATTAGACATGCGGTGGTGCAGCAGCTACAGAGCAAGCAACATAGGTATAGGACCATCCTGAGAGTGGGTTACCGTTCAGTGTCAGAGTACATTACGGAGTCCAAAATGAATTGTGTAGGTAGTTGGGCGACCGAAGTGGAGATTCAAGCCGCTGCAGACATGTTGGGTGTAAGCATATATACATACTATACCAACCGTTGGATTGAATACAGATCTAATGGTTTAGAGGTGTCTAAGCAGGGCATATATTTAGAGAATAGTCGGAACCATTATGAGACAGTTGTTTGTGTCAAGAGGCCTCAGTCTCAGTCTTGTTACGGTTACTGCCAGGTTTATGAGATTGAGAACAGCGGTATACCACAAGCAGTTAGGTCCTCAGGCTCGAAATCATCCGATTCCGAAAACAGTTGTAACTCGGCCATGGCAGGTGACTACGAGGATTGGATGTGTGATGATTATCAGGACTATTGTCAAGAGGACTATACCCATGACCGAGACACTCCCGATGCTGACACAGAGGATACCAGAGACCAGGAGGCTGAAACTAGTCCCCATGATCGTTCAACCGATAGTCTTGTGGACTACGATATTTTGGACTCCGAGGACTCAGACTACGAGGTCCACACCCAAGACGTCGATAGTGAACAGCTCTACTGTGAACAGGTTGACGACGAAGATGTGGTATACTGCGAAGAGGTCTATGGTGAAGAGGTTGACACCGGCGCTGTCGTGGAATGTGAACAAGTCTATGATGACGAAGTGGTGGACTGTGGTGACGCGGTGTACGACGAAGAGGTTTACGATGACAAAGTGGTGGACAGCAACGAAGGATACGATGAAGAGGGTGGCGAGAGACAGGTTTACTGTGAAGAGGGTGACGACTCGATTCGAGCTGTGCAAGATTCGGGAAAGCAACATCAGATGGAAAGCATGCTTAATTGGTCTATACTGAACACATCGTGGCATTCCTTCCTAGAATGGCTGGGGGAGCGCTGGTGGGGATCAGTCTCTAAAGAGCAGATTATCACATTCATGGATACAGCTAACAGTCGCAAAGGGGACATTGTCGTCTCAGCACACTTCGGTGGCATGCAAGGAGGAGTGTGTTCTGTTATGGTGAAGACACAGGATTCAGTCATGACCTTTACTGTTGTTATTAGTCGAGGCAGGTACATCTGTACCGATATGGTACAAGGTCTATTTTCAACTCCTATTGACATTATGAAAGTTCTGGTGCGTAAACTGGGAGAAGGACACTTGCTACGTAGACCCAGGTGGATGGCTCATAACCCCAAATACTTTGCTATGACACAAATAGTGGACGAGCTGTGCTATGTTGTAAAGCTGATGAAAGACTCATGGTGGGAAGCTACATTCCTCAGTTTGGAATTGTCCCCACCACATGGTAAAGTGATAGAGCTTCTACAAATGAGGACAGACATGTACACCAACCCAGCTGCCGCAATCCATTATATGAACGAGGACAGTTTGGGATACCTGTTTGATATTGTAACTGCCAAGGGAAAGAGATTCAAGGTGACGTTTGATAACTTGGGGTTTACGATTGGGACAGGTGCACGCTTTCCAGATATCACATCTGTACTTTCCCGCATCTGCCGCCTTGAAGATGCAACCTTTGTAGCCCGACCAAAGAACGACGAAGACCTGGAACGTCACCCAGGTGTGACAGATGCCAGAAACACTATCTAGAGTAGGAAATATATAGGTGGAGAGCATATGTAATCACTGTCATATAGCTTGGTAAATGTGCCATTACAAAGGGCTTGTGGTGTATTATTCAATGTTCAGATCCTTATGTGAATAAAGACAATAATATTCTGAGCAAGAATACCAGGTCACATTTATTTACAGAGTATATTACATTTACATACATCCATACCAAAACTAGGACATAGTGGCAGCTCAAAAAGGAATAAATGGGTTCCGTGTAGTCAGGTCCCAACACATTGCAACCTAGTCATGTCCATCTTCATCATCTCCATCTCCATCCTCCCCGTCTCCATCCTCATCGTCTCCATCCTCATAATTTTCGTCCTCATCATCAGCCATATACTTGAGAGAAAGAGACATAACCACATTACCAACAAGTCATACACACAATCAAAAGTGTAATCCCTGTATACACACCATATCTACCATATAATCTTCTACATTCAGCTGGGGAAGAGGAGGTAATGCTAGGTGAGGTTGAGGCTGGTCATGGTTGACGACTTCTGGGGGTAACAATTGAGGAGCTTGTTCCAATACAAGATTCCGAGGTCCATCGTCGTCAGACGATAGTAGGTAATCACTCTCCTGAATGTGTATTAAAGGCATGGGAAATATATCACATATAAAGATGGTATATTGTACAATAGTGAATGTCAGGACAGCAAACATAGTTAGTCTCAATCAATCGGAGTACCTACAGAACGGCTCAGACTTATGGTAGACACCTGTGGAAGAGAGTTGAGTGTTAGAATCAGTACAAGCTATATGTCTATGGTCAGCATGGTCTATGAACACGTTGTGTATAGAGTATAATATAATCACGAGTGTAGCTTACCAGGCTCAGCTCGCTATTGTCAGTTTCTATACCACTGTCCTCTGACATGATTATAGGTCTGAAATCTACAATTGCCTGAGGTAAGGAGATAGAGGTCTATGATTAGCTGTTAAATGTGACAGTTACAGTTAGGCATGGTTGTACAGAGGTGAAAGTTGTAGATAAGGCTGCATATGATCATTATCATGATGAGCAACTAGCCACATCTCTAGCAACAGTTAGAAACATAAGGCCATTTCCTTGCGTTGGTAACAGTGTGCGACTTTGGGGTATTTCCTTCTATTTACAATTGCTGAATCACAAGAACTATGACACACCCACACGCACACAGAGGCTGGAGGTCCTTAAATGAAACTCAACTGTGAATTGTTACAATATATGACTTTCTTTGAACATGTGTCAATAAAAACTCACCAGACTCTCAGTACATTGTTCCCTTGTCATTTATTCACATACATAGCAAGGAACGAAATATAAAAAAGACCATGTGTTATATAACAAGTGTTTAGAATGGCACGTAGGGTCTAGTCTTGAGGGACTGTCTTCCGAAGGCCCCAGTGCAGACCATCTGCTAATCTCTATTGATGATGTAGCTCCTGACAAAATGGAGAGTGTAACCACAACGTAAGAAACATTTAGGGTTCCTTGTAAAATATGATAATAGCCAGACCTATTAAGGAAAGGTTTCCCAATGATCTCAGGGGAGCCCTGAGGGGTTGGTGACTGCCTGCGTGGTCGAACTGAGGTACAGCTCCGAGCTCCCCTTTGCCCCTCGGCTGCATGGGCTGAGACTTTTGGGGGGGAGAGGCTGGAGGTCCCCTACACCAACTCAGAAGCTAGAATATGCATATTATTGTTCAGGTTTGGATAGAAAACACTCTGAATTTTCTAAAACTGTTTGAATGGTGTCTGTGAGTATAACAGAACTCCTATGGCAGGCAAAAACCTGACAAGGTTTCAAGCAGGAAGTACCCTGTCTGACAAGGAGTCGTGCGTCTTACATCTTTTTATTGAAAAGTAAGGATCTTAGCTGTAACGTGACAATTCCCAGGGCTCCGATAGGCTCTCAGAGCCCGGGAAATAACTGAAGGTTTACGAGGGAGTCTCAGGCTGAAACACATTATCACCTTTTGTAAGTGTCGACTCCGAGGACCTTTGAATGAGGCGCGTGCACGAGTCGCTTCTGAGGAGAAATTTTATTCGGCTGTTTAGGCTCAATGCATACTCCCGGTCGGAATATTATCACTTATCTACGAGATAACTGGCATAAAAATTGGTTTTAAACAGCGGTTGACATGCTTCAAAGTACGGTAATGGAATATTTAGACATTTTTGACACGCCAATGCGCCATGCGTGGGACCGTGAAGAAGCATTCTGATAGTGTCTAGAACTCACGAACAAAACGTCGCTGTTTGGATATAACGATGGATTATTTGGGACCAAACCAACATTTGTTATTGAAGTAGAAGTCCTGGCAGTGTATTCTGATGAAGAACAAGCAAGGTAAGAACATTTTTCTTATAGGAATGTGATTTTGGTGGATGCTGACCTGGGTGGGTATCTAAATAGCTAGCCCTGTAATGCCGGGCTATGTACTAGATTATTGCAAAATGTGCTTCATCCGAAAAGCTATTTTAAAATCGGACATATGGAGTGCATAGAGGAGTAATGTATCTATAATTCTTAAAATAATTGTTATGCTTTTTGTGAACGTTTATCGTGAGTAATTTAGCAAACTGTTAGTAAATTCAACGGAAGTTTGCCGGGGTGATGCGTTTTCTGAACGTCACATGCTAATGCAAAAGCTGTTTTTTGATATATGAAACTCGACTGTGAATTGTAAGAGTTGATGCTTCTGCTGAAGTAGTCACGAGCTGTGGAGGGGATGGGCACGGCCTCGGGGATGTCTCGCGGAGCATCAACCGTGGCCACTTCGTGCTTCCCCTTTAGCACGGTTGACGTCAGCACCATGGTCACCACATACATGATGTAGATTATGATGTTGAACACTGCGATGGCGCACTCCATGTTATGCAACCTTTGTGCGTCGCTGATCATAGGTTGGTATAGCAGCTCCATGCAGCCCGCGATCACAGCCATGAACAGCTCAATGTTCATCATGACGAGGCACGCAATCACGGTCCTGGTGCTCCTGACGGCCTCTGGACGCTTGTAGGGGCCTTCGGAGTCGTCCATTTTGCGCTTGCTCTTGGAGGCGAAGTAGCTGAGTACTATGCTCACCACCATGGCAAGACAGCCAAGCGTGATGAGGGCAATCCCCGAGTGGATGTACGCGTACTCGTAGTCAGGTCTGCCTTGGGAAGAGGGAGTCGTACTCGAGTCTGAGTTCTGCCTGCATGTGGTCCTTGTACCATGCTTGTTGTTGATGAAGTAGAGAATGTTGTTGGGGATGGTAAGAAACCCCACGGTGAGAGATGTGATGACAGCGATGGAGGCTCCCAGCTTGCCCCTGAAACGGGCAGCGCTCAGTATGTTGCCGTTTGGAACTCCTAACCTTTCTGCTGGTAAACAGCTCCTTGCTCGCGGATATCAGAGACTCGACGCCTCCCATGATTGGTTTCTTGCGATTCATATCTCTAACGGGGGATCTCTCGATCCTTGTTCCCGGCTTCTGCTTTGTACTTCTTTACTTACTGACGGTGCAATACTACGGGTAACTTTAGCCGTACCACTTTCTGTTTCTCACAAAGGGATACGGTTATCACAGCAACCTACCGCTCATATAACATTTAATACAATGAAGCTCCAGGACCCCGTGATCGAGTTCCAGGGCTCCGGTGGTGAGCTGTGTGCAAAGTCGACAGCTGACCACCGTTGGTACAAGGTCAAGGGTATCACCAGAACCCTAACTTCTATCATGTGCTGCAGGAAGCGCTCAGACGGCCACAATATGATAAGCATGGATCTGTTCACCAGGGTTGTGAAGGACCTGAACGCCAACCCCGAGAGCTCGCTCGAGTGGCTGCCTGAGTACCTAAGAAGCCTTAACGCTCCCGATTCCAAGGGGTCTGCGTTCAAGGAAGCGCTGCTGCAACTGTTCAGGTGTAGAGCCCTGACTCCAGACGCCTGCAGACGTCTGTGGGACAGGAGCCATATGTCCACAGGCATAGGCGTTGCGGTAGACTCGCAGTGCAAGGGCGTGTTTAACGGAAAAAAGAGACTGTGCGACGTAGGACCCGTGTCCCGCCTCATTCTCACGCAGCTCGAGGCTCTGCGTCTCGCTCCCATTTGCGCAGGCCTCAAGGTTGCCGGGGTGCCAACGCCCGACAGGCTCCTTAAATCCGGATCCTACACGTACCACAACGGCTGTACGCGAGGCTGCAAGTCCATCCGCTGCACTTGGGGCTTCTACACCGAGGTGGACCTAGTGGCCCACGACACCGTAACTGGAAACGTAGCACTGCTGGAGCTTAAGACCAGGAACAAAGACATTCTTGACCAGGCCACGTTGTGGCGATACAACACGCAACTGTGGCTTACGTGGCTGATGTTCTCGCTCACGTACCCCAGCATGGCAGAGAGGTCTGCCGCGTATCTGGTGATAGTCAGGCCAGGCACCAACCAGGTTACCATACGGAGTTGTTTAAGGCCAACGATCTCTAAGACTATGCGACGCAAGTTCCCGTGGCTGACCTGTTTCTGCTCCCAGGTGCTCAACTGTCTGGCTCCTACGTGTGTGAACATGAGAGTCGAGAGAATCGAGACCAGCGGAGCGTCAAATGCAAGGGGAGAGTCCTCTCGATTAGAGCCTACAGATCTGTGTTACAGGAACATACTTTTCAACCAAGCGAAAGTGAACACCAGGAACAGTGTACCAGTGATAATCACCTGAGACGCCGACGCAGTCTGCCCTGTTTGGAATCGACCAGGGTGAAGAGGAATAAACGTACATGTTGCGTCCATGCTAGCAACACAATAGCACCCTTGCAACCCATCCAAACAGGGCTCGCGTCGCCAGCACTAGAGCACTTCGTTGTAGCAGGGCTCATTGGCCACCGAGGGCTCCAACCGTACAGCATTTACCCACCGAGGTGCACAAAAACTCCAACCAAGGGTGACCCAGGGCTACATATTGGCCGGCTACACTGTCCCTCTAGACAGACTTCACACCTACTCAGTCCCGCTCCCGCTCAACTGAATAACGCATTGACCGACATGGGGTTGAAACACAAGGCCATTCACGCGATGTTCGCAAACCCTCACTTGGCGCCGTTTGAATTGATCGACAGACCGTGGCAAAAACAGGATTGGACTCTGATAGACCATCTCATGGTAATCCACAAAGTGAAGGACACTGACTATATCTGGGATGATCCTCAGACGTCCATAGTTAGCATGGCCAGAACCCTGGCGAGTTATTACATCTGGGAAAGGACAGGCAGTCAGTGTGTAGTCCTTGTAAAGGACGGAGCGAAAGCTCCGAAGCCGGCAGTGAGGGAGATGAGACTAAACCGTCCCCCCGTACCTCACATTGACTTCTGTAAGCGCAATCTGTGCGCCATAGAATACACCATGATGAAGCTTTTGGCCGACATGGGTATGAAAAACAAGTTGTTTCTAGTGACCGGCGCCAAGGGAGACTCCTCTGGCGATCAGCTCCTAGAGGGAACCTCGGTCGACAACCTGGTGTCTTTCCACCAGAAGTACCTGGACTACCAGGAGTACCAGGACGACTGTCTATTCGGCAACACGCTCGAAGATCTGAACCCTCCTGAGGGTGAACTGTCAGACCTAGATGCCAGTTATGCCGACGGCTCGATAGACAGGCCTGAGGGACACGAGGGCGTCTTTGTGGCAACCTTCGCGGACCCCGAGACTATACAATTGTCTACACTGAGAGACGCCTGTCTAGCGTGTACGAGCACAGAGGCCGACACGCTGCTCGTGGAGTTGGCAAACGTTCTGAAAGGTAGTGTGACAGTGTGCACAGGAGACTCGGACCTGGTGGCCGTGCTGACGGCTTGTGGCCGCGAGGGCATTACTATGAGGCTAGACAACAAGAGCTACCGGGAGGAGCGTGACATGCACATGTCGATCTTCGGGGAGCTGCTGTTTGACATTCCTGACAACCGCACATCCAAGCTTCAGTTTAGGGACTTGGCTTCAAGTGACGATAGGTTCCGAGTGCTCTGCGACATCGGCGCTGAGGACGAATACCTGCTTCCGATGACTCGAAAGGAACACGACTCATTCGAAGTCATTCTGGACAAGCACCGTAACGTCAACTTTAAGACAACAGTAGCTATGTACCTGTACCTAGTCGGGATCAGGGGATCTCTCTACCGCACCTTCCTGTCTAGGTTTTTCGAGTCGAACGCCCGGGACAGATTGGATCAGTTGGGGCTCATTGTAGACAAGGGCTGTGTCAGTACAAAGACGGTGTGTTACGTCTTCGAAACGCTATGCCCGGCATCTGACCAGAGTCCGCTATCCGGCTCAGAATCGGATACCCCACCGTGTACCGGTGAGAAGAGGAAGATCTTGTGTCAGCAGGAGGACGAGGTCCCGGGGCCCTACCTAGACGACAGCTCGCAAAATAGGATGGTCATGAGCAAAGACCAGAAACATGTCATGAACGGCCTCAAGCGGTTGAGTAAGGCCTACGTGAACGGGATGGTACCGAGGGGCAGTTACGGCCGTTTCTTGAGGATGAACCGAGCGGGCAGGCACTTGTTCCTGCGTATCAAAGGAGATGTAATCCGAGACGAGACAGAGCGAAGGGAAAAGCTCTTTTTCATGGCGCTGTGTGGGACCGACTACAACATAGTTCCGATGGGACTGGGAATTAAGAGATTGATGACCGGAGTGGTGACCAACTACAAGGCCTTTTCCTCTTGGTGCCGAGAGCTGAAGAGTCTACTCTGGAGCTTCGGGGGCGCTTCTTCTCAGGACTGCGACTATTACAAAATGGGTATGAAGCTGGCCGGGTTCACAAAGGTCCCAGCTACGATTCGGGCTAAGTACTGGACCGAGGTGAATTGCCGATTAGTGGCTAAGACAATGAAATACGTCTGCGAACTGTGGACCCTGAAGAAACCGAGACCCGGATCCGAGTACGGCTTCTCTGTGTGCGACGGTGTAGTCCGATTCGACTGCGACAACGACTCACTCACAGTAGACGAAGCATTGTGAAATGTACCTCGCGTTGACAAAATGGGATCTTGATGTGGGATCTTAATGATAAAGAAGGCAGAATGCACGGAGAAGAATGTGATCTGTAATACAAGTCTTTGTTGTGTACAATAATAAACTATATCACCTGGACTGTCTGTGAGAGTGTTTTCTATGCCATACTCTTTGTGACATGTGTTCCACCAATATTCATTTCAACTCTATGAGTTATAGGATGAGTTATAAGGGTTGTGATTTCATCCCGTCTTGGGACCTCACAAGGGTCCTTGTTCCATGTCGTCAGTGCTCAACTAGGGCCCTGTACCAATGTTTATCTTTTGAACAACTTATTATACTTGGAATAAAATAACATGATTGTTTGTGGTATATCCATCATGCTCATTGACTCCACTAGACAATAGGATAATCACCCAGGGACATATGTGTAATGCACACCTTATTTTTTTGGAAAGGTCAGGACATTTTAGGGTGCCTATCATCCTATGGACCTTTATACATATAAGTAAAGGACTCCTATGGTAATAAAGGGAAACATCAAAACATTTCTTTTCACCAGTGTTTATTTCCTTTGTAATACACAGATGAACAGCATGGGTTGGTACAGGACTCACTCACTGTACTATACATACACAAAGACATCGTTCATTCGCATGGTTATAATGGTCGGAATATCAAACACATGCATGTTAAAGGAAGACACTACCAAGGAGATGAACTTTCGGTTCGGTTCAGGGATGGTAGTGTCCCTGATCATGTCTTCCAGTTGCTTAATCATAGCATTGTCATTGTTGCGGTTTAACCGGAACTCTGCACGTTCTTCTGGAAGCAGTTGGTCGTGAGACACTAGTACGTCTAGCACGGACATGATAACCGTGATCCTCCGGCTGTAAGCGGGTATCATGATCATGGACCATAGATCGTGGACCTTGTCACCGAGTGCAGTGCACACCTTGTCTGTCAATTTCACAACGGGAGGATCTTTCCTGACTGAAACAAAGACACAGGAGAGTAGTTTAGTTATAGAGATGGTGATGATCCATTCATCCAGGCCCTATTTTCACTACATGTGGTTGTACTCACCGAACTTTCCCAGTGGTTTGGTTTTTTGCAGGTCATCATATAAAAACGGATCCGTTGTATGTAACGCCTTGAGGAATTTCGCCGCTAGTTCCTCGGTCTGGAGGCAGTGGTCAATGAGCTCATGCATCATCTTAACCTGATTACCCTTACTGTGAAAATAACCGAGTAGATTCGCATCATCGGGGTTGTTTGTCAGGATCTCATCCACGATAGGTCTGATGTAACAATGCCTCTCGGCTATGTCGTCCTTGTAACTCTTCAACAACTGGCAATTCATTATACAGAAAGAGGAGGTTGTATCTAGTCAATTTATATCTAGTGAATAGTGGAACATTGGTGCTCCCACTTTATAATAAATAACATATTCACATAAATAACGGAACAATAGCAACATGTGGTGTCACTTCAACTTGTTTATTTCATTTGTAATACAAGGATACACATCATGGGTTGTTACAGGGCCGGCCCAGTTGTACTATGCAAACAGAACGACATCTTCCATTGACATAATGTTCGGAATGTCAAACACATGCATGTTAAATGAAGACACTACCAAGGAGATGAAGGTGCGGGACGACTCGGGGATGGTAGTGTCCCAGCACATCTCTTCCAGTTGCACAATCATAGCTTTTCAATCGTTGCTGTTTACCCGGAACTCTGCATATTCTTTGGGAAGCAGTTGGTCATAAACGTGCAGTACGTCTAGCGCTGGCATGATAGACGTGATCCTCTGGTTGTAGAAGGGTATCATGGTCATCAACCATAGATCATGGACCTTATCACCGAGTGCCATGCGCACCTTGTCTGTCAATGTCACGACAGGAGGATCTTTCCTCACTGAAACAAATACACAGAACGTGATTTAGTGTAAGAGCAAGTGTCGATCCATTACAGCCCTTACCATTACAACCCTTACGCTCACTGTACATGTGTTTATACCCACCGAAACTTCCCTGTGGCCCGTGGTTTTGCAGGTCATAGTATAAGCAGGGATGTGTTTCACATAACACCTTGAGGAATCTCTCGGCTCTTTCCTCGGTCTTGAGGCAGTGTTCATTGACCTTATGCATCATCGTAACTGTATTGCTCTTACTGTGAAAAGACCCGAGTAGATTCTCACCCTCGGGGTCTTTTGTCAGGACCTGATCGGAGATACTTCTGAAGCCCCGAAGCCTCTCGGCTATGTCCTCCTTGTAACTGTTCAATAACTGGCAATTCATTTTACAGACCAGAGGTTGTGAATAATGGAACTGTGTTGAGCTGCATGTCTCTATATATATATATATATGGTAAAGTCTGAATCATGGCATGATACTTCACCCATGGTTGTATGAATGTTCTCTCGTAGAAGTACCCTTGGTTGGATACATTTGGTTGGATACATGAGCCCTGTTTGGATGTATGGTCCTCAGTGGGAAAGGTGAACCCTTGCTGTATGAAGTGCGTTTTAAGTAGAAACTTGGAGTTCCCCGAACTCACCGCTTTGGTGGACTTTACCACCAGTACCATCTAGAGGTTCACATTGGTAAACAACAGGTTTATGAAAAGATTCTACAAACAGAAACATGTCTTCTGAAGCCATTTTATTGATGTGTATTTCTATGAAATGTTTGTTGATATCAGCCCCACTGTCGAGCTTCTGATACCACAGACGCACAGTGTCTGTGTTGTTAAGTAGAACCCGAGTTGTACCCGATCCATTCACCTTGGTCCAGTTTACAATAAGTTCCATCTGAGTCGAGACCTCTAAAGGTACACCCTCGGCATCTTGTGTGAGCTCAATGATCCTGGATGCAGACATGGTTGTCGTCCGGTCGATACTGAGCTGTGTGTACAAGGACAACCTCACCGTTTGATTTGAGACAAACCGTGTAATAATGTTCCTTCATGGGGATGAATAACTACTGGTTGGATGATACACGGTCAATCTGCATTGTTAAGGATGAGCTATGCTATCTAAATGGGGCTGAACACACCAAGGCCAGAGTCGGTAGTCTTTGCATGTATATTTAATATTGGAGAAACGTATAGCATTACCATAACAATGTAAACCTACAAAACATTGATTGTACACTTGCCATATCCATCCAAGGTGCATATTCATTCACTACATAATAAAGGTTACATAAGCCTGTTAAAAAGGTAGCAATTTAACAGCTGTGGTTAGAAACGTATACATTTAAAAAGCTGTGGATGTTTCCAGGTTCGCATGTGGATGATACACAGTTGCTATCCTATTGGATTTCTGTCTCATACAAGAGCCACAACAGCATACCATACAAGCAGTTGCACTGATAATCGACACAGCTGCAACACAGATAATTATATACAACCAATAACTTTCCCAAAAGAGGACACTTTTGTCTGGGTGGTCCTGGTGTAGATCTTGGCCTCTCACAAGGTCCTCCTTTTCAGCCTCGAGGTACCTAAATAGATTTGTGTAGTTGATCTCACCGTCCTCTAAATGGGTCTCGATCTCTTCCTCTTCTTCTTTGCTCAGTGGGCGACCAGTCAATTCAACCAATGCCTTTAGTCCCCCATCAAAATCTCTCGTGTAAAAGGAGTTACCCAGTCGAATGATCTGATCCATGTTCTTCATGGAGTCTTCAGGAACTCCAATAACCTTGGCTAGTTTGAGGATGTTGTCTTTGTTGTTGATCACTGTGGCGCCTATTGCCGATGCTACCCCTTTGGCCTTGTCAGAGGTGACAAATGTCTTGATCTTTTCCAGGGACTGTTTAAGTTTTTCGGTTTTTGAGGTCTTTGTATCAACTTGATAGGTACCTCTAGCTATAGATACTCTACCAGAACTAACCTTCTTGGTTCCGACATAGACCTCACAGTTCTTTGAATTCTTGCATTCATCACATTGAGTAGTCAGGCATTGTTTCATGGTAGAACTGGTGTAACAGAGAACCTTCTTGACATCTCCTCCAGGACATTTGTAGGACACTTCGATTTCATCTGACCCGTAATTCTTCAGACTTAGTCCAGCCAAATTACCCAAATTCACGATTCTGTCACCATCATTCTTCTTCTTGAAGTTATCAAACAGTCTTGTTTCTTTACAGTTCGTCACACCGCAGGCAACACAGACAACTTCCTTATAGTCCTTATATTTGGAAATCATGTTTATGTCAGGAGCCTCTACCCTTAGGGTTGAGCCACTAAGACAATGGACATTGTAGGTCTTGGTCGAGGCTAGGACCTTGTATGTAGCAATAAGAACTACTATTACGATTATGTTCATGGTTGTCCCCATGGTTTGGGTTTCAACTTAGTAGGACCTCTGTGAATGTGAATGCTGAGGGAGTTGTTACAGCTTGCATATATATACACACACCCTGTATCTGGAAATCCCCTGGCATGAGGCTTGGGTATAGGATTGCTCTCGTTGGGGGGATGCTCTGTTATCGGACGTTTCTACATAGATATGTTTAACAGTGGTTGGGGGAATCCTCTGCTATTGGACGTTTCTACTTAGATATGTTTAACAGTGGTTGGACAACACTTACTTGGTTTCTGCTTACATATTGGTTGAAAGGGTCCTCCATGGTTGGATTGTTGTGAAACCTTTAACTAGGCTATAAAAAGGCTGGTCTCTTTCTTCAACCCATGTCGCAGTCATGTTTACATTACTGGTGCTGGTGTATCTTGTTATCCCGAACAAAGGCTGTGGATTGAATGACAATTGTTGCAAGTGTCCACCTGGGGCAAGGCTGGGTGACAGCGGAACATGTGAAGATCCCCAGTGTACACCTTGTGAGAATGACGAATATATGCCATCGTACAACCGGGAAAGAATATGTCGTCTACAACCATACTGTGATCCCAACCTAAACTTTGAGATACGACATTATTATGATCTGACTAAAAGACACACCTGTAGGTGTAAAAAAGGCTTCCATTGTTCCAATTATGATTTTTGTTTACAATGCATTCCTCATTCCACATGTGAAAAAGATTATGTTGCTATTTCCCTGGGTAACCACACTCATGATGTTGAGTGTGGACCTAGACCGGACCGGCCATCTACTTTTAACCCGATGTTATTACTTTGCGGGATTCCTGTCTTGGCTGTGGTAGTGGGCATGGTTGTGATCTGCACAAAACAAGTCCCGGTACAATATCCAGATGTACTTGATGTGTTCAGATGCCTTTATAATTTCCTTACGATTAGGACCGAAGGAATGGTCACTGATGTTAATGGGACAGAAGGCCTCGAACTAGAAGGAGTGGTCACTGATGTTAATGACACAGAAGGCCTCGAGCTAGAAGGAGTTACGCATACAAAGTCCTATATCAGCAATGGTGAACAACAGGGACAGCAACAGGGACCTCGTATAATGCGGTGTATTTGTAAACTACCAAAGACCGTATGCCTCATCATGGTCATAACCTTGCCTTTGGGACTGAGCTGTGCACTCATTACCGTGGTGGACTGGTGCTTGGCAGCTTACTGCGACGCTTCGGTTTCTATCTACACTTTCCCCTTAGGTCATTCCATAACATCACATGGCCTTGGACAGATTGAGGCTATACCACTGTCTACTTTTTTGAACAGATGCAAAAATCAAAATGAGTTCACTGTACCCGGGACTGTGAGGTTCCACAAGGCTATCAAGTGTGTCAGGAAAACCAAGTATCATAAACAAGGCAATTCTGGGACATACTCGCGAAAGGACAATACTGGTTCAAAGGATTCCATTTCGGGACACGCGGGAGCGTCTGGATCATTTGTTGGAGTGACTGCTTCGGCAGAAGCGTCTTTCAGCAAAATCGACGCTGTGGAGAACACAGTAGAGAGCAGTGTCTCGAATAGCGACAACGTGGCAATCTCTCTTACATCATACAAATGCGAAGTGGGTACTGTGATGTTGTCCTCCTACACGCCCAGTAGTGCACTCAAACAAGACATACACACCCTTAACCAAGATCCTTACAAGACCATCGATGACTTTTTACAAAACTGGGGTTACGCATTTGTGAGCTCTACTACAGTGGGTGGATATTACAGTTCATTCAATATATTTTCAACCTGTAACAAGGACGCAATGACAAGTCTGGACTTTGCCACAGAGCACTGTAATGAATTTGGTGCGAAAGCAGAGGCGACAGGTGGTGTGTTTGGAGCAAGTGTTGGTGTGGAAAAGGTCAAATGTAACACTGAAGGGTTGTCTGACTCCCAAAGAGAAACATTGACGGACATCACCAAAGAATCTCAGACACTTCAGGTTGGGGGTGATACTCTGGGAGGTGAGGCGAACTGGGAACTGACATTGAAAATGAATCCATACCCATTACAAATGACAATAACCCCGATAACAACAATTGTTGGATTCTCCGAAGAGTCTGTGACCCTGATAAAGCGCAGAGCTGCAAATGTTCAGCTATCTGTGGCTTCCTTGATGGAGAAGGTGCCTGATATGACAAGACAGTGTTAGCAATGTCTATCTAACCAATTGCTGCCATTGCTATGGTATATGTAGTTATCCAATAGGGATGTTTATGGGGTTGCCAGAGTGAGGAACCTCTTTCCTTTGTCATAGTAAAAGCGTGTGTAATGTAACTAGTGATGTATACCCTATATCTATGTGAATGTAAATACAAGTTTTATATTGATGGTACAAGCATGTTACACGAACCTTATCCATTGACTGAAGAGTGTGTAATGGTGATGTATACCCTATATCTATGTGAATGTAAATAAAAGTTTTATATTGCTGGTAAAGAGTCTCACATTCATGAACATGTGTGGAGAATGATTTATCCAACAACATTGGACTAGGAATATGTAAGCTGAATCAGACCTAGTCCATTTCGGTGTATATTCATATAATAGACTTTGGATATTTTATTCTGACTTGGAGGAACGATCACCGATCTGATATACGACCTATATCCGGATGACTGTTCTCACATACACACAATATTGGTTGGATAAGTGTAAGAGGCATAACTTATGCCATATACATTCACACTTGCAGTATCCTTGCAATAACTACAATTGTAGGCATGTCTCTCTGTTCCGATGAAAACATGGCTCCTCTCTCTACCTCGAGATCATGGTCAGAATCACATTCGCCGCACAACGTATTCGGATACCGGGTACGACATATGGACCAGTACACCATAAAGTGTAGTTATAAGGACCATGACACTATCAAGAAGGCATTGGACAATTGTCCGTTTTTTGGCATGTTGGACAAGAGTGATATGGGTAACATTCGGATCCTGAGAAGTCCCGACTGGTCGTGGCTGCCTCACAACTTTCCCTGTAATATTATACCTGATATCAAGGTAGGCAATGACCTTCACCTAATTGTGGAACGTACCTCTACTCCCCAACCACACTATCCAGAGAGAAGCGTAAGGCCACGAAATGGACTCTTCACTATAAAGATAACTGTAAAGGACGGTTCCGCAGGTGTTCGTAAACTCAATGTAAAAAGGACAGCTTTAACACCTCCAGTATTATTGGTGGCGGTGGACCCAAAGAAGACCATAAGGGAATCTTTAAAAGAGGATGGTCGGTTCAGCACAGAAGTACTGGAAGGCACCTACACTCACCTCAGCTCTGTATCCGGGCTGTACCCAGCTGATATACCCGGTGAGGTTCTGGAATGTAATACCAGGTACGATATATATACCAAAACACCTAGAGCTCTTCGGCTTGGTCCTAGGCGTCCTAGGCGTCGTAGCCGAAACTCCCCAGAACTTTAACGGTCCCTCGACGATGTTTCAGACATTACTGAATAACCGAGAGATAAGAGGAACTATGAGAGTGTCTCCAAAAGAAATTGGTGTGGTATCCTCATAGCCAGTGATACTTTGTTTTCTGGCCAAACATATCCCTGATCTGTCTGTGTTTCATGATAGATGTCTTTGTTACAAATACACAAACCATGTGATGTTTATGAAACTAAATAAACTATTCCCAATCTATTACATTTTAATGTGCAGTGTGTGTGTTGTTTTTAAGATTGTCATCGTAATACGGGTAAGGGGTTGTTGAATCATGCCTTCCACGCGCAGTAGTTCATCTCTGTGCAGAAAGAGGACCCGAGAAGAGTCATCTGGTCAGTGTGATGACTGTTCCCACATAAAGATGATAGCAAACTTGAAACGTCAAATCCTTGAACTTAACAAGTCACTGGATGTGGAGCACGAACAGAGGATTGAGTTTCTCCGTCAAAGAACTGAGTTGAGCGCGGGACGTGTGAAATGGGACGGAGAACCAACATCGGCGGGAGGAGACGTGATAGAGGATACAACGCTAAAAACCACTATCAACGGCTCGGGTGATACCAGCAGGCACACGCTGCATGAACTTGAGTTGTGTAAACGGGAGCTGGAGGATACAAGAGAGGCACTTCAAGAAGCCTGTGAAGAACGAGAAGCCCTGAGAACTAAGTTGTCAGAGAGCCAGACTAGCAAGGCTGTGGAGGCCAAGGAAGCAGCAGGTGACACGGACAAGATCGAAGAGTCGCACCCTCACTTAGATTGGGTAGGGAGACATTACCTTGCGGTGTCGATCCCGGAGGAACGCATGTTCAAACCAGGTCAGTCCGTCACTCCGGTCGGGGTGTTACAGAAGCTGTTTGAGATGAGGGTAGGCGATAAACTTGCGGTTGGGTTCAGTGTGCTGTTAGAGAATATAAACATCATGCTATCTCAACTGGAGCCCGAGTGGTACGCCAAACAGTTTGGGTTCTGTATAGCCTACGCGCATGGCAACAAATACAGACTCACCGACAGGGTGGACACGGAGGACTTTGCGTGGCTGTTGTTCGAGTACGGAGCACATGCTCCCTTGATTGAAGTGCTAGCGGGCCTCCAGAATATCCTACAAAGCACGGGAAAGGGAGGGGTGACCACCGCAGCTCTGTACACGAGCAAGAACATGTACAGCTCGTATGTGACACTGTTCAGAGACACGGTGTCAAGGGCCTATGAGGGGTTGATGCGTGTGCGCGAGAGAGCTCTGAGGGTGCGGAAGGCTCAAGGTGTTGTGTACGTGCCTCTCACAGCAGGCTTGGGTGGGGATCAGAGCGAATCTCAAGGAGGCTCCCACTCTGTCAGGAACAGAGTCTTGAGCTCTGTACTGGAAGGGATCGAAGCCCCCGCTCACATCAGCAGCGCGGCGGCAAGCTCTGAGGCAGACAGAGTCTCGCGTGAAGATCCCCTTCGGTTGGAACAGTCACTGTCTGCGTTCATGAAACGTAGAGGTCTGGAGGATCAGGGTAAAGTTGGGAGGTCCTCTGGTCATCGGAGTAACCAGGAACACTTCCCCGTTAAGGCGGCGACCTCAAGTGTCGTACCAGGACCTCTTGAAAAGCGGGTGCTGTTCGATTCACCTTGGTCAACCGATCTACCCGCTCTGTAGCTTTTGTACAAGGACGAGAGTAGTAGGGAGATATATAGTTAGAGAGATACAGATAGAGAGATATAGTCAACCATACTGACATGAGTGGGTCCTCTGAGCCACACAGAGATGAGCTACTGGCAAGGGAGCCTGAGAGCAGCAAGACACTGTGTCTGGAAGAAGATGACCTGAGAACAAAAGCAATGTTGGCAATGTCTAGATACTGTCAGGAACAATGGGTGAGAACAATGGTAAAGCTGCACATGTCTCGAGGCGAGCGTATCAAACTGGCTCTGCTGAGCGGAGACGCTGGCTGTGGCAAGTCGTACGCTATATCACTGCTGGAGAAGAAGCTACGGCTCATGAACATCAGTGTGGTTGTGAGTGCCATGACCAACAAGGCAGCGGGCACCCTGATGGAATCCTGCTCGCTGGACCAAGTCTACACATTCCACAAGATGATGGGGTTCAAACAGGAACTGTTGAACGACAAGCTCTCGCTCGAAGACTTTACTCGGCTGTACTGCAAATTATACTGGAACGTGATGTCTCGGTTCAATACACTGCACCAGTCCGACTTGCCCCCTGAGCGGAACGAGGTGATCACACGACACTCGTGTAGACAACTGAGACCCGAATCGTGTGCTGTGTGTAGTAAGTTGTTCGAGCAGCTGAGGGTGGCTAAGAACCCAGGGGACCTGGCCCCCATGGAGAACGCTCCTCCGTTCCTGGGGGTGAACGTTCTGATCATAGACGAGTACGGCCTGCTGAACGTGCAGCTGCTAGAGAGGATGCTGTGCTGCCTTGCTCTCTTCTACGGAACCGGAAAGGGTCCTTTGATAATCTTCTCGGGCAGCGTCTCGCAATTGCAGCCTGTGGGATCTAATCTGCGCATTTGGGAAACGGAGCGGTTCGAAGGGCTCCTCTCGTCTTCAACTCCGCTCTTTGTCAACAGGCGGCAGTTCAAGGACCCCGGTTACGCTGAGGCGTTGACGTACCTTCAGTTCAACACGGTCACGGAAGAATCGCGTCGCATTTTCAGGAGCCTGGTGTCTGTCAGCGAGCTAGCCATTATGGATCCCGAATACGAACCAGACAAGCTGCGGATCTTCCACCAGGATGAACAGCAGATGGCGTTCACGACGAGATACATGAACAAGGCGAAAGACAATGCCCGTGTGGGGGACAAGTTTCTCAGTGTCACTCGAACCCGGACGTCCTACAAAGGACCCAACGCTTGGTACGATGTGCTGAAGCAAGCTGCACAGACGCTGCCCAAGCTCTTTTCCGTGCCCAGATACCGCAAAGGGATCCTCCCCACGGAAAGAGACTATCTGAAGGTGGACAAGCTCTGGGTAGGTTGCAAGGTGCGAATGATCTGGCACATGGACTTCAACGGTATACAGGTTGCCAAAAGAAAGATAAGACCATCATATGTCTTGCCGGGTGGGCAGCAAACAGGGGAGGACCCGCAATCGCCTTCCGTGTCAGACACGGAAGGTGTAGTGGAGGGCATTCGGTTCAAGCCGGAAGGACAGTTCAACGAGTTCTACGTGAGAGGGGGGCTGACGGGAACCCTGTACAGGGTCGCACCTTCCAATTGGAATCACATGAACTGGACTGTGACCACGCACCCGTTGGCCTGTCTGTTGGCGATGAACACGTACGACTGCCAAGGCTGCACCGTGCACGGGCAAGTGCTCTACCACCCACCAAGGCATTTCTCCATGTCGCCGATAAAGCCCTCGGTGTACGTTGTGCTCACTAGGGTGGTGAAAAGAGAGGCTATACAAATGACAAACTGCAACTTTGCCGAGAACATAGGCACTGTCGACTTTTACAATGACAGACTGGTGGCTTACCGCAAGAGGGTGGAGATGAACTATTCATCTTGACACACCTATGCAATAAGCACCCAGCCCATAGCCATACACAAAGAGCCTTGGGTGAGGAGGGTTCATTTCAGCTGTCACCGTTGACATTACAACCACAACAGTAGCACAGGAGGCAAGGAGATGAGCTGGGCTACTACGCTGCACAGGCTAACACTGGAAGAGTTGATATGCCTCACGTCATCAAAGTCTCTAAGTGAACTCACTAAAGACTACGATATGAAGCCTAATCCAGTTCAGCTGTTGATCAATAAGGAACGGTCCACGTGTGAGCTGGACAACAGTCTCATACCACCCAAAGCAAGTGCACAGGACGATCTCAATACTTACATCATTCTAAGGTGGTGTCCTTGGTTTTCCCAAACGTTCGGTGTGCTTTCGGATTCAATTCTTAACATGCTTACAATCAGGCTGCTCAGGCTCAACAGTGAAGAAGCACCTATTCTCTTGGAGGTACTGATAGCGGTGTCGCTCGTGCTCAAGCAACCCAACGTACCGTACTCTCCAACCTGTCCAGATCCATCTCGAGCAGAGAGATTCATATTCTGCAGCTGAAAGCGTATTGCTGTGATAGCGCATAGACTGACATATCCCACGGGACACAAGATCCACATCGCCTTAGACATTGACTATGTCGTCCACCAGAGTGCACAACCCTATTCGTACATACACACACAATCTCAGTGAACATAGGACCGCAACCACAGACATACCCTACGGATGCTACAAATACGAGTCGGCTAAGAACTACCTACCCGGTGGCCTGTTCCACTTTGTGAAAGATGCAGATTCGTACGTGCCGACGCTACACGGGCTGAGCGCAGACTCACTCGGAACCCTAAAAGAGGTGGCTGTGTGTGCCACCAGCAGCTCCATTGCAAATAGACCGTTCCTGAAACACCGCACCTGTACGAAGTGGAGCTCATCAACACGGGACACAGGTACATGAAGCAGGGAGGACCGTTTCACAGTGCAGCTCCCTAACGAGAGGACCGCGGCTCAACGTGAGGTGAACCTCGATCTAGGTTACCACATGTCCGTGAACAAGGGCATATGGGAGGACTGCTGGCTACCAGAAGAGTGAACTGTGAGGCAGGAGGAGGAGGACCCCGTGGAGGAGGTGATACAGGCTATTAAGCACGATCAGGATTTGGACATATTCCAACTCGTTTCACCTTACACACCC
>NC_042983.1:0-150851 GCF_901001165.1 Salmo trutta | reverse complement strand
TTTTTTTAGGCCTGTCCAGAATGTCGCTAGTTCGGCATGATCGGAGTCATCGTTTTTATGGACAAAAATAGAAATCTGTAATTATTTGTGAAAATGGTTTTAAAATGTTTGTTTTTTTAGGCCTGTCCAGAATGTGGCTAGTTCGTGAGTCACTGTTTTTGTGTCACGAAAATGAAAAAAATAAAAATCTGCAATTTTTTGTGAAAATGATTCTAAAATGTTTTTTTAGGCCTGTCCAGAATGTCGCTATTTCGACATGACCGGAGTCACTGTTTTTGTGTCACGAAAATGAAAAAAAATTGAAATCTTCAATTTTTTGTGAAAACGGTTTTAAAATGTTTTTTTATGCCTGTCCAGAATGTTGCTAGTTCGGCATGATCGGAGTCATCGTTTTTGGTGACAAAAATAAAAATCTGCAATTTTTGGTGAAAATGGTTCTAAAATGTTTTTTTTTAAGCCTGTCCAGAATGTCGCTATTTCGGCATGACCGGAGTCACCAATTTTGGGTCAGAAAAAAATAAAAAATAAATCTGCAATTTTTTGTGAAAATGGTTTTAAAATGTTTTTTTAGGCCTGTCCAGAATGTCGCTAGTTCAGCATGACTGGAGTCACTGTTTTTGTCACGAAAATGAAAAAAATAAAAATCTGCAATTTTTTGTGAAAATGATTCTAAAATGTTTATTTAGGCCTGTCCAGAATGTCGCTATTTCGACATGACCGGAGTCACCAATTTTGGGTTAGAATAATGAAAAAAAAAAATCTGCAATTTTTTGTGAAAATAGTTTTAAAATCTTTTTTTAGGCACGTCCAGAATGTCGCTAGTTCTGCATGATCGTAGTCATCGTTTTTATGGACAAAAATAGAAATCTGTAATTATTTGTGAAAATGGTTTTAAAATGTTTGTTTTTTTAGGCCTGTCCAGAATGTGGCTAGTTCGTGAGTCACTGTTTTTGTGTCACGAAAATGAAAAAAAATTGAAATCTTCAATTTTTTGTGAAAACGGTTTTAAAATGTTTTTTTATGCCTGTCCAGAATGTTGCTAGTTCGGCATGATCGGAGTCATCGTTTTTATGGACAAAAATAGAAATCTGTAATTATTTGTGAAAATGGTTTTAAAATGTTTGTTTTTTTAGGCCTGTCCAGAATGTCGCTAGTTCGGCATGACCGGAATCACTATTTTTGTGTCACGAAAATGAAAAAAAAAATAGAAATCTGCATTTTTTTGTGAAAACGGTTTTAAAATGTTTTTTATGCCTGTCCAGAATGTTGCTTGTTCGGCATGATCGGAGTCATCGTTTTTGGTGACAAAAATAGAAATCTGCAATTTTTTGTGAAAATGGTTTTAAAATGTTTTTTTTAGGCCTGTCCAGAATGTCGCTAGTTCGGCATGACCGGAGTCATCGTTTTTAGGGACAAAAATAGAAATCTGCAATTTTTTGTAAAAATGGTTTTAAAATGTTTTTTTTTAGGCCTGTCCAGAATGTTGCTTGTTCTGCATGATCGGAGTCATCGTTTTGGGTGACAAAAATAGAAATCTGCAATTTTTTGTGAAAATGGTTTTAAAATGTTTTTTTTAGGCCTGTCCAGAATGTCGCTAGTTCGGCAAGACCGTAGTCACTGTTTTTGTGTCACGAAAATGAAAAAAAAAAATCTGAGCTTATTTGTGAAAATGGTTCTAAAATATGTTTTTTAGGCATGTCCAGAATGTCGCTAGTTCAGCATGACCGGAGTCACTGTTTTTGTGTCACGAAATTGAAAAAAAAAATCTGCACATTTTTGTGAAAATGGTTTTAAAATGTTTTTTAGGCTTTTCCAGAATGTCGCTAATTTGGTATGACCGGAGTCACTGTTTTTGTGTCACGAAAATGAAAAAATAAAATCTGCAAATTTTTGTGAAAATTATTCTAAAATGTTTTTTTAGGCCTGTCCAGAATGTCGCTATTTCGACATGACCGGAGTCACCAATTTTGGGTCAGAATAATGAAAAAAAAAAAATCTGCAATTTTTTGTGAAAATGGTTTTAAAATCTTTTTTTAGGCATGTCCAGAATGTCGCTAGTTCGGCATGATCGGAGTCATCGTTTTTATGGACAAAAATAGAAATCTGTAATTATTTGTGAAAATGGTTTTAAAATGTTTGTTTTTTTAGGCCTGTCCAGAATGTGGCTAGTTCGTGAGTCACTGTTTTTGTGTCACGAAAATGAAAAAAATAAAAATCTGCAATTTTTTGTGAAAATGATTCTAAAATGTTTTTTTAGGCCTGTCCAGAATGTCGCTATTTCTACATGACCGGAGTCACTGTTTTTGTGTCACGAAAATGAAAAAAAAATTGAAATCTTCAATTTTTTGTGAAAACGGTTTTAAAATGTTTTTTTATGCCTGTCCAGAATGTTGCTAGTTCGGCATGATCGGAGTCATCGTTTTTGGTGACAAAAATAAAAATCTGCAATTTTTGGTGAAAATGGTTCTAAAATGTTTTTTTTGAAGCCTGACCAGAATGTCACTATTTCGGCATGACCGGAGTCACCAATTTTGGGTCAGAAAAAAATAAAAAATAAATCTGCAATTTTTTGTGAAAATGGTTTTAAAATGTTTTTTTAGGCCTGTCCAGAATGTCGCTAGTTCAGCATGACTGGAGTCACTGTTTTTGTCACGAAAATGAAAAAAATAAAAATCTGCAATTTTTTGTGAAAATGATTCTAAAATGTTTATTTAGGCCTGTCCAGAATGTCGCTATTTCGACATGACCGGAGTCACCAATTTTGGGTCAGAATAATGAAAAAAAAAAATCTGCAATTTTTTGTGAAAATAGTTTTAAAATCTTTTTTTAGGCACGTCCAGAATGTCGCTAGTTCTGCATGATCGGAGTCATCGTTTTTATGGACAAAAATAGAAATCTGTAATTATTTGTGAAAATGGTTTTAAAATGTTTGTTTTTTTAGGCCTGTCCAGAATGTGGCTAGTTCGTGAGTCACTGTTTTTGTGTCACGAAAATGAAAAAAAATTGAAATCTTCAATTTTTTGTGAAAACGGTTTTAAAATGTTTTTTTATGCCTGTCCAGAATGTTGCTAGTTCGGCATGATCGGAGTCATCGTTTTTATGGACAAAAATAGAAATCTGTAATTATTTGTGAAAATGGTTTTAAAATGTTTGTTTTTTTAGGCCTGTCCAGAATGTCGCTAGTTCGGCATGACCGGAATCACTATTTTTGTGTCACGAAAATGAAAAAAAAATAGAAATCTGCATTTTTTTGTGAAAACGGTTTTAAAATGTTTTTTATGCCTGTCCAGAATGTTGCTTGTTCGGCATGATCGGAGTCATCGTTTTTGGTGACAAAAATAGAAATCTGCAATTTTTTGTGAAAATGGTTTTAAAATGTTTTTTTAGGCCTGTCCAGAATGTCGCTAGTTCGGCATGACCGGAGTCATCATTTTTAGGGACAAAAATAGAAATCTGCAATTTTTTGTAAAAATGGTTTTAAAATGTTTTTTTTTAGGCCTGTCCAGAATGTTGCTTGTTCGGCATGATCGGAGTCATCGTTTTGGGTGACAAAAATAGAAATCTGCAATTTTTTGTGAAAATGGTTTTAAAATGTTTTTTTTTAGGCCTGTCCAGAATGTCGCTAGTTCGGCAAGACCGTAGTCACTGTTTTTGTGTCACGAAAATGAAAAAAAGAAATCTGAGCTTATTTGTGAAAATGGTTCTAAAATATGTTTTTTAGGCATGTCCAGAATGTCGCTAGTTCGGCATGACCGGAGTCACTGTTTTTGTGTCACGAAATTGAAAAAAAAAATCTGCACATTTTTGTGAAAATTGTTTTAAAATGTTTTTTAGGCTTTTCCAGAATGTCGCTAATTTGGTATGACCGGAGTCACTGTTTTTGTGTCACGAAAATGAAGAAAAAAAAATCTGCGCTTTTTGTGAAAATGGTTTTATAATGTTTTTTTAGGCCTGTCCAGAATGTCGCTATTTCGGCATGACCGGAATCACCAATTTTGGGTCAGAAAAATGAAAAAAAAAAAATCTGCAATTTTTGGTGAAAATGGTTTTAAAATCTTTTTTTAGGCATGTCCAGAATGTCGCTAGTTCTGCATCATCGGAGTCATCATTTTTATGGACAAAAATAGAAATCTGCAATTATTTGTGAAAATGGTTTTAAAATGTTTGTTTTTTTAGGCCTGTCCAGAATGTCGCTAGTTTGGCTTGACCGGAGTCACTGTTTTTGTGTTACGAAAATGAAAAAAAATACAAATCGGCAATTTTTTTGAAAACGGTTTTAAAATGTTTTTTTTATGCCTGTCCAGAATGTTGCTAGTTCGGCATGATCGGAGTCATTGTTTTTGGTGACAAAAATAGAAATCTGCAATTATTTGTGAAAATGGTTTTAAAATCTTTTTTTAGGCATGTCCAGAATGTTGCTAGTTCGGCATGATCGGAGTCATCGTTTTTATGGACAAAAATAGAAATCTGCAATTATTTGTGAAAATGGTGATAAAATGTTTGTTTTTTTAGGCCTGTCCAGAATGTCGCTAGTTCGACATGACCGGAGTCACCAATTTTGGGTCAGAATAATGAAAAAAAAAAAATCTGCAATTTTTTGTGAAAATGGTTTTAAAATCTTTTTTTAGGCATGTCCAGAATGTCGCTAGTTCGGCATGATCGGAGTCATCGTTTTTATGGACAAAAATAGAAATCTGTAATTATTTGTGAAAATGGTTTTAAAATGTTTGTTTTTTTAGGCCTGTCCAGAATGTGGCTAGTTCGTGAGTCACTGTTTTTGTGTCACGAAAATGAAAAAAATAAAAATCTGCAATTTTTTGTGAAAATGATTCTAAAATGTTTTTTTAGGCCTGTCCAGAATGTCGCTATTTCTACATGACCGGAGTCACTGTTTTTGTGTCACGAAAATGAAAAAAAATTGAAATCTTCAATTTTTTGTGAAAACGGTTTTAAAATGTTTTTTTATGCCTGTCCAGAATGTTGCTAGTTCGGCATGATCGGAGTCATCGTTTTTGGTGACAAAAATAAAAATCTGCAATTTTTGGTGAAAATGGTTCTAAAATGTTTTTTTTGAAGCCTGACCAGAATGTCACTATTTCGGCATGACCGGAGTCACCAATTTTGGGTCAGAAAAAAATAAAAAATAAATCTGCAATTTTTTGTGAAAATGGTTTTAAAATGTTTTTTTAGGCCTGTCCAGAATGTCGCTAGTTCAGCATGACTGGAGTCACTGTTTTTGTCACGAAAATGAAAAAAATAAAAATCAGCAATTTTTGGGGAAAATGATTCTAAAATGTTTATTTAGGCCTGTCCAGAATGTCGCTATTTCGACATGACCGGAGTCACCAATTTTGGGTCAGAATAATGAAAAAAAAAAATCTGCAATTTTTTGTGAAAATAGTTTTAAAATCTTTTTTTAGGCACGTCCAGAATGTCGCTAGTTCTGCATGATCGGAGTCATCGTTTTTATGGACAAAAATAGAAATCTGCAATTATTTGTGAAAATGGTTTTAAAATCTTTTTTTAGGCATGTCCAGAATGTTGCTAGTTCGGCATGATCGGAGTCATCGTTTTTATGGACAAAAATAGAAATCTGCAATTTTTTGTGAAAATGGTGATAAAATGTTTGTTTTTTTAGGCCTGTCCAGAATGTCGCTAGTTCGGCATGACCGGAGTCACTGTTTTTGTGTCACGAAAATGAAAAAAAATAGAAATCTGCATTATTTTGTGAAAACGGTTTTAAAATCTTTTTTTAGGCATGTCCAGAATGTCGCTAGTTCTGCATGATCGGAGTCATCGTTTTCATGGACAAAAATAGAAATCTGTAATTATTTGTGAAAATGGTTTTAAAATGTTTTTTTTTTAGGCCTGTCCAGAATGTCGCTAGTTTGGCATGACCGGAGTCACTGTTTTTGTGTTACAAAAATGAAAAAATAAATAAATCGGCAATTTTTTTGAAAACGGTTTTAAAAAGTTTTTTTATGCCTGTCCAGAATGTTGCTAGTTCGGCATGATCGGAGTCATCGTTTTTGGTGACAAAAATAGAAATCTGCAATTATTTGTGAAAATGGTTTTAAAATCTTTTTTTAGGCATGTTCAGAATGTCGCTAGTTCGGCATGATCGGAGTCATCGTTTTTATGGACAAAAATAGAAATCTGCAATTATTTGTGAAAATGGTGATAAAATGTTTTTTAGGCCTGTCCAGAATGTCGCTGTTTCGGCATGACCGGAGTCACCAATTTTGGGTCAGAAAAATGTAAAAAAAAAAATCTGTAACTTTTTGTGAAAATGGTTTTAAAATCTTTTTTTAGGCATGTCCAGAATGTCGCTAGTTCGGCATGATCGGAGTCATCGTTTTTATGGACAAAAATAGAAATCTGCAATTATTTGTGAAAATGGTTTTAAAATGTTTGTTTTTTTAGGCCTGTCCAGAATGTCGCTAGTTCGGCATGACCGGAGTCATCGTTTTTAGGGACAAAAATAGAAATCTGCAATTTTTTGTAAAAATGTTTTTAACCCTCCCGTTGTCCTGTCCGGGTCGGAGCGACCCGCCGGCTCGGCCACGCATTAGGAGCTGTTCCCCCGCGTCCGGGCCGGGTCAGAGAGACCCCCCCCTCCCCCTGGCTGGGCCACGCGTTAGCCCTCCCGTTGTCCAGGCCGGGTCAGAGAGACCCCGGGGGAAGCGTCAGCAACGCGTATGTTATATCCCAGCTTAGCCAGCCTGCCAGCTTAGTGGAGTCTGCCACGAGCACAGTTAGCGTAGTCAGCTCAGCTTTCCCCATTGAGACCGTGTCTGTGCCTCGATCTTGGTTGGGCAAAATTAAAAATGGCGGTGTTCGCTTCAGTAATCTTACTAGTATAAAGACCTCCTCCATTCCTGCCATTATTGAAAGAGATTGTGATACTTCACATCTCAAAATTGGGTTACTTAATGTTAGATCCCTCACTTCCAAGGCAGTTATAGTCAATGAACTAATCACTGATCATAATCTTGATGTGATTGGCCTGACTGAAACATGGCTTAAGCCTGATGAATTTACTGTGTTAAATGAGGCCTCACCCCCTGGTTACACTAGTGACCAAACCCCCCGTGCATCCGGCAAAGGCGGAGGTGTTGCTAACATTTACGATAGCAAATTTCAATTTACAAAAAAAAAAACAATGACGTTTTCGTCTTTTGAGCTTCTAGTCATGAAATCTATGCAGCCTACTCAATCACTTTTTATAGCTACTGTTTACAGGCCTCCTGGGCCATATGCAGTGTTCCTTACTGAGTTCCCTGAATTCCTATCGGATCTTGTAGTCATAGCAGATAATATTCTAATTTTTGGTGACTTTAACATTCACATGGAAAAGTCCACAGACCCACTCCAAAAGGCTTTCGGAGCCATCATCGACTCAGTGGGTTTTGTCCAACATGTCTCTGGACCTACTCACTGCCACAGTCATACTCTGGACCTAGTTTTGTCCCATGGAATAAATGTTGTGGATCTTAATGTTTTTCCTCATAATCCTGGATTATCGGACCACCATTTTATTGCGTTTACAATTGCGACAAATAATCTGCTCAGACCCCAACCAAGGAAGATTAAAAGTCGTGCTATAAATTCTCAGACAACCCAAAGATTCCTTGATGCCCTTCCAGACTCCCTCTGCCTACCCAAGGACGTCAGAGGACAAGAATCAGTTAACCACCTAACCGAGGAACTCAATTCAACCTTGCGCAATACCCTAGATGCAGTTGCACCCCTAAAAATTAAAAACATCTGTCATAAGAAACTAGCTCCCTGGTATACAGAAAATACACGAGCTCTGAAGCAAGCTTCCAGAAAATTGGAACGGAAATGGCGCCACACTAAACTGGAAGTCTTCCGACTAGCTTGGAAAGACAGTACCGTGCAGTATCGAAGAGCCCTCACTGCTGCACGATCATCCTATTTTTCCAACTTAATTGAGGAAAATAAGAACAATCCGAAATTTCTTTTTGACACTGTCGCAAAGCTAACTAAAAAGCAGCATTCGCAAATGGAGGATGGCTTTCACTTCAGCAGTAATAAATTTATGAACTTTTTTGAGGAAAAGATCATGATCATTAGAAAGCAAATTACGGACTCCTCTTTAAATCTGGGTATTCCTCCAGGGCTTCATTGTCCAGAGTCTGCACAACTCTGCCAGGACCTTGGCTCAAGGGAGATACTAAAGTGTTTTAGTACTATATCTCTTGACACAATGATGAAAATAATCATGGCCTACAAACCCTCAAGCTGCATACTGGACCCTATTCCAACTAAACTACTGAAAGAGCTGCTTCCTGTGCTTGGCCCTCCTATGTTGAACATAATAAACGGCTCTCTATCCACCGGATGTGTACCAAGCTCACTAAAAGTGGCAGTAATAAAGCCTCTCTTGAAAAAGCCGAATCTTGACCCAGAAATTATAAAAAACTATCGGCCTATATCGAATCTTCCATTCCTCTCAAAAATTTTAGAAAAAGTTGTTGCGCAGCAACTCACTGCCTTCCTGAAGACAAACAATGTATACGAAACGCTTCAGTCTGGTTTTAGACCCCATCATAGCACTGAGACTGCACTTGTGAAGGTGGTAAATGACCTTTTAATGACGTCAGACCGAGGCTCTGCATCTGTCCTCATGCTCCTAGATCTTAGTGCCGCTTTTGATACCATCGATCACCACATTCTTTTGGAGAGATTGGAAACCCAAATTGGTCTACATGGACAAGTTCTGGCCTGGTTTAGATCTTATCTGTCGGAAAGATATCAGTTTGTCTCTGTGAATGGTTCGTCCTCTGACAAATCAATTGTAAATTTCGGTGTTCCTCAAGGTTCCGTTCTAGGACCACTATTGTTTTCACTATATATTTTACCTCTTGGGGATGTCATTCGAAAACATAATGTTAAATTTCACTGCTATGCGGACGACACACAGCTGTACATTTCAATGAAACATGGTGAAGCCCCAAAATTGCTCTCGCTAGAAGCCTGTGTTTCAGACATAAGGAAGTGGATGGCTGCAAATTTTCTACTTTTAAACTCGGACAAAACAGAGATGCTTGTCCTAGGTCCCAAGAAACAAAGAGATCTTCTGTTGAATCTGACAATTAATCTGGATGGTTGTACAGTCGTCTCAAATAAAACTGTGAAGGACCTCGGCGTTACTCTGGACCCTGATCTCTCTTTTGAAGAACATATCAAGACTGCTTCAAGGACAGCTTTTTTCCATCTACGTAACATTGCAAAAATCAGAAACTTTCTGTCCAAAAATGACGCAGAAAAATTAATCCATGCTTTTGTTACTTCTAGGCTCGACTACTGCAATGCTCTACTTTCCGGCTACCCGGATAAAGCACTAAACAAACTTCAGTTAGTGCTAAATACGGCTGCTAGAATCCTGACTAGAACCAAAAAATTTGATCATATTACTCCAGTGCTAGTTTCCCTACACTGGCTTCCTGTTAAGGCAAGGGCTGATTTCAAGGTTTTACTGCTAACCTACAAAGCATTACATGGGCTTGCTCCTACCTATCTTTCCGATTTGGTCCTGCCGTACATACCTACACGTACGCTACGGTCACAAGACGCAGGCCTCCTAATTGTCCCTAGAATTTCTAAGCAAACGGCTGGAGGTAGGGCTTTCTCCTATAGAGCTCCATTTTTATGGAATGGTCTGCCTACCCATGTGAGAGACGCAGACTCAGTCTCAACCTTTAAGTCTTTACTGAAGACTTATCTCTTCAGTAGGTCCTATGATTAAGTATAGTCTGGCCCAGGAGTGTGAAGGTGAACGGAAAGGCTGGAGCAACGAACCGCCCTTGCTGTCTCTGCCTTGTCGGTTCCCCTCTTCCCACTGGGATTCTCTGCCTCTAACCCTTTTACAGGGGCTGAGTCACTGACTTACTGGTGTTCTTCCATGCCGTCCATGGGAGGGGTGCGTCACTTGAGTAGGTTGAGCCACTGACGTGGTCTTCCTGTCTGGGTTGGCGCCCCCCCCTTGGGTTGTGCCGTGGCGGACATCTTTGTGGGCTATACTCGGCCTTGTCTTCGGACGGTAAGTTGGTGGTTGTAGATATCCCTCTAGTGGTGTGGGGGCTGTGCTTTGGCAAAGTGGGTGGGGTTATATCCTGCCTGTTTGGCCCTGTCCGGGGGTATCATCGGATGGGGCCACAGTGTCTTCTGATCCCTCCTGTCTCAGCCTCCAGTATTTATGCTGCAGTAGTTTATGTGTCGGGGGGCTAGGGTCAGTCTGTTACATCTGGAGTATTCTCTTGTCTTATCCGGTGTCCTGTGTGAATGTAAATATGCTCTCTCTAATTCTCTCTTTCTTTCTTTCTTTCTTTCTCTCGGAGGACCTGAGCCCTAGGACTACCTGGCATGATGACTCCTTGCTGTCCCCAGTCCACCTGGCCATGCTGCTGCTCTAGTTTCAACTGTTCTGCCTGCGGCTACGGAACCCTGACCTGTTCACCGGACGTGCTTGTTGCACCCTCGACAATTACTATGATTATTATTATTTGACCATGCTGGTCATTTACGAACATTTTAACATCTTGACCATGTTCTGTTATAATATCCACCCGGCACAGCCAGAAGAGGACTGGCCACCCCTCATAGCCTGGTTCCTCTCTAGGTTTCTTCCTAGGTTTTTGGCCTTTCTCAGGAGTTTTTCCTAGGGAGTTTTTCCCAGCCACCGTGCTTCTTTCACATGCATTGCTTGCTGTTTGGGGTTTTAGGCTGGGTTTCTGTACAGCACTTTGAGATTTCAGCTGATGTACGAAGGGCTATATAAAATAAATTTGAAATTTTGAATTGAAATTGAATCCCCCTCTGCAGCTGTCCAGGCCGGGTCAGAGAGACCACCCCGGCTCGGCCACGCGTTAGCCCTCCCGTTGTCCAGGCCGGGTCAGAGAGACCCCGGGGGAAGCGTCAGCAACGCGTATGTTATATCCCCCCTCTGCAGTTGTCCAGGCCGGGTCAGAGAGACCCCGGGCTCGGGCGCGCGTCAGCAATGCGTCGGCCACGCGTTAGGAGCCGTTCCACCCCGAGTCCGGGCCGGGTCAGAGAGACCCCGGGGGAAGCGTCAGCAACGCGTATGTCATATCCCCCCTCTGCAGTTGTCCGGGCCGGGTCAGAGAGACCCCGGGGGAAGCGTCAGCAACGCGTATGTCGTATCCCCCTCTGCAGTTGTCCGGGCCGGGTCAGAGAGACCCCCCCGGCTCGGCCACGCGTCAGCAATGCGTATGTCGTAACCCCCTCTGCAGTTGTCAGGGCCGGGTCAGAGCGACCCCCCGGCTCGGGCGCGCGTCAGCAACGCGTATGTCGTAACCCCCTCTGCAGTTGTCCGGGCCGGGTCAGAGAGACCCCCCGGCTCGGGCGCGCGTCAGCCTGCAGTCGGCCGGCCGTAGAGAGGCTACTAATATTGTCAGGAAGAAGAAGAAGAAGAAGAAGAAGAAGAAGAAGAAGAAGAAGAGGAAGAAGAAAAAGAAAAAGAAGACGAGGACGACGATGAGGACGATGGCGAGGAATACGACCCCGCCGAACGCGAGGCCGCAGCCGGCGCCTCGCCGCGGTCCCGATTTCAGCGCGGCTCAGGTCCTGGAACAGATAGCCTCCAGCGTCGACCGAGAAGACGAAGAAGACTTTTGCGATTCCGAAGAGGAGGACGTTTCGGAAGACGAAGACGGCGAGGAATACGACCCCGAACGTGACGCGGACGACTCGGCCTTGCGGTCGCGCTCTTCTTCTTCTTCTTCGGAGGAGGAGGAGGAGGAGGAGCGAGAGGGAGAGCGAGAGGGAGAGCGAGAGGGAGAGCGAGACACGGCCGCCGCCCGAGAGCGAGACAGAGAGCCAGAGCCAGAGGACCCGGCGGCGGCGGCGGCCGTCCGAGGCCGAAGGGAGACGTTGCTGTCAAAAAACGGCAAAATCAAATGGTCCTCCGCGGCCTATCGCGGCCCGGACCTGCCCCGCGCCGTCCGCCACCCCGGCCCCGCGGTGACGCCCGGCCCTACGGCCTACGCGGCGTCGCGCGCGCTCGACATCGAGTCCACCTTCCGGCTGTTTGTCACGCCGGCGATAGAAAGGATCGTCGTGGACATGACCAATCTGCAGGGGGTGAGAAAATACGGCGACGGCTGGCGACCCATGGACTCGGTCGACCTGCGCGCCTACCTAGGGCTGCTAATCCTAGCGGGCGTCTACAGGTCCCGGGGCGAGGCCGCGGCCAGCCTGTGGGACGCGGAGAGCGGCAGGACCGTGTTCCGAGCCACCATGCCGCTCAAGGTCTTTCACAAGTACTCGAGGCTGCTGCGATTCGACGACCGCCGGACGAGACCCGCGAGACTCGCCGCCGACAGACTGGCGGCCATAAGAGAGGTCTGGGACCTGTGGCAGGAGCGGCTGCCGGCCCTCTACAACCCGGGGTCCGACTTGACGGTGGACGAACAACTGGTCCCGTTCAGAGGTACCGCGCGCGTGCGTGCGTGCGTGTGTGTGTGTGGGGGTGTGCGTCTGTGCGTATCTGCTGTGAGTATCTGTGCGTATCTGTACGTACGTGTCCTATAGAGAGGTAGCGTCGGCGTGTAACGTAAACGCCGCGCGCCCCCACCAATGATGAGCCAGCGGTAGTATAGAGGGGTAGCGGCATCAGGAGCAGTAGCGTCATCGGCAGCAGTAGCATCGGCAGCATCGGCAGTAGCATCGGCAGCAGCGGCAGCACGACGCTGCTAATCTCCTTCCTCTCGACCCGGGGTCTGACTTGACGGTGGACCAACAACTGGTCCCGTTCAGAGGTACCGTCTGTGTATCTGTGTATCTGTGTATCTGTGTATCTGTGTAGTATAGAGAGGTAGCGTCAGCGGCAGCATCGGCGGCGTGTAACGTAGACGCCGCTCGCCCCCCCAATGATGAGCCAGCGGTAGTATAGAGGGGTAGCGTCAGCGTCATCATCATCATCATCATCAGCAGCAGCATCAGCATCAGCAGTAGCATCAGCAGCATGACGCCGCTCGATGAGCCAGCGGTAGTATAGAGAGTTAGCGTCAGCATCGGTGCCGCCGCCGCCGCCGCTAATCTCCTTCCTCTCCCTCTCCCGAAAGGGCGCTGTCCTTTCCGACAGTACATCCCCAGCAAGCCGGCCAAATACGGCATCAAGTCGTGGGTGGCCTGCGACGCCAAGTCCAGCTACGCTTGGAAGATGCAAGTCTACACCGGTAAGGCGGCCGGCGGAGCCCCCGAGAAGAACCAGGGCGCCCGCGTCGTCCTCGATCTCACGCAGGGGCTGCCCGCTGGTCACAACGTCACCTGCGACAACTTCTTCACCTCCTACGAACTCGGCCAGCGGCTCCTCGAGAGGAACCTCACCGTGGTCGGCACGGTGCGAAAGAACAAGCCCGAGCTCCCTCCCGCGCTGCTCCAGTCAAAGGGCAGACAGGTCTCGTCCTCCATGTTCGCCTTCACGCCCACCGCCACTCTGGTGTCCTACCTGGCAAAGAGAAATAAGAACGTGCTGCTCCTGAGCACGCTGCACACGGAGGCCGACGTCAGCGATCGCCGCGACCGGAAGCCGGCCCTCATCCTAGACTACAACCGCAACAAGGGCGGCGTGGACAACCTAGACAAGGTGGTCGGCACCTACAGCTGCAGACGGATGACTGCCCGCTGGCCCCTGGTCATCTTCCACAACATCCTCGACGTGTCCTCCTACAACGCCTTTGTCATATGGCGAGAGATCAAGCCCGACTGGATGCCTCGGAAGCGGAACAAGAGGAGGGTGTTCCTGGAGCAGCTGGGAAAGGCGCTGGTCAAGCCCTTGATACAAAGAAGGCAGCGTCTCCCCCGCACCGAAGCCGCGTCCGCGCTCGTCAAAGTCCTGCAGGGTGCCGACCGCGACGCCGCTCCTCCGCCGGCCCGGGAGCGCGCCGCCGGCCCGGACGCCGCCGCCCCGCTAGTGGCCAGCAAGAGGAAGAGGTGTCAGCTCTGCCCGCCCAAGAAGGACGCCAAGACACACACGGCGTGCTGCAGGTGTAAGAAATACATCTGCAAAGGCTGTTCGCACGCCTACTGTCACACTTGTGCCCTCTGGGCCTTTAGCCGAGACGGGACAGGGTGACCCGCCCGGGGACACGGGGAGTAGGCAGAATGGGAGGACAACGGGAGGGTTATATAACAACAAACACACACAATCTCCACATCAAAGGGAAGGTATTGTAGGAAGGGGGGGCGTTTTTAGAATCCATACCCAAACTCACACGGGGCCCAAGGGCAGTACGGGGGGCCACCTGGCCGTTCGCGAACAGGGCCCTTGGTCAGAATGTGGCGCGTGTGAGAATAGATCCAGCTATCAGTAGTGTAGCAACCCACGTATCAGTTATCCAACATTTGATGTTCTACCCAACGTAATAATACAGGGAAGTACTTATATGTCAGTTCGGGTTGTTAGAAGAGTTTACATTTATCAACAACACTGGGGAAGAGGTGTCAGCTACAGCTATATCCAGCATGACTATTATGGGTAACCTGTTCATCTTTGTCGCAACAATGCACTTGTCTCTATGTGTGCATCTGTACGGAAAGCACAGTGTCATCAGTGATGGACCTGTACTTGAAGAAGACTACCTGGGTGTGGATGGGGGACTTGACCTTGACGGAGAATATCATGGTATGGACGGGGGACCTGAGTTTGTCGGAGAAGACGGGGTTGTGAACCGAGGCTCTGAGTTTGACAGACCCCGATTACAAGGGAGATCTAGAGTGTCCCGCTCTATCCGAGGTGGTCCGAATGACCACTCTATGCCTGACCTCATTGGGGTAGAGAATGGTTATTGTTACAGGAACATTTGTAGGCAATTTGACACCTGGAACGTAACTTACCGGGTGACAATGATGAAACCATACCAAGTGTATAAACTCGATGGTAAATGTCTGCCTATCACTCTAGTGCGCTACTACGGAAAAGGAAAGCCTGACGTCTCAGTGTTCTCTGTGGTGTTTAACTGGAAGACAACGTCTACTCAGTCTCTATTACCCAGTGTATCACAATACAAGGCAGGTGCACAGCTCTTGGTGAACTGTGCATCTGGAAGAGACATGGATGGCCCCGGAACAGCCGTGGTAGATCGACCTTACTACGCAGCCTGTCCTGTGGACTGTACCGGATACAACGTGAACACTGGCGCCAGACTACATTCCCTGGGTCTCAGTGTACTGAAGACTGAAGGTGTGAGGATGATGGACCCGGCATCGGTCTCACTGAATCTGACACTGCTCCGTGAAAGTATGGGGGAGATGTAATTATCCTAACAGTTGAAATGTTATATTGTATTCATTTGGTAATATGGACCTCTTTTATCAATAAAGTACTTGACAGTTGCTTGTCTGAGCATACTTTATTTGTACTTGCATTCAACAGTATTATAAACTATAACATGGCTATAATGTTAGTGTAATGGTGCTATTTACAAGTGTCGCTGTACATTTCACTTTCCATGTCATTACCTAGAGCATAGTGGTTAATAACATGTCCATAATAGCCTCATACCCAAGCCCTCTCAGTGAGCAAGCCTGGAAACCTTATGGGGTCCTGTTGCTTCTGTCAAGCTCTGTGTGATTGATGACGCATTCCTTTAGCCCCGCACTATCATGACTCAAGTGAGCAGAACTGTGTGTCTTTGACAATAGGGGCCAAATCGATATATTAATGACTATACTGATGTCTCTCAAGAAGCAGAACAGCTTGTATAATGGCACATGGGGAATCACAGTCTTTCTATACACTCAGATGTGGTAATACAGCAAAGGAAAATGACAGTAGTGACGACTCAGACATTGACTTTGTCAGTGACAGCACATGCAGAGAGCTGCAGTTCAACCCTGTTACAGTTGAAGATGTCCACTTGCTGTGTACTAGGCTGAAGGTGCAGTGTAAGAAGAGGTCTCTCAGTCATACTGCGTCTGGTGTGTTAGGTGCTCCTTGTAAGAATGTGAAAATAAAAGCTGACGGAAATTGTTTCTTCAGAGCGGTCAGTGAAGCACTATGTGGTACAGAGGAGTACCATGAACCGATTAGACATGCGGTGGTGCAGCAGCTACAGAGCAAGCAACATAGGTATAGGACCATCCTGAGAGTGGGTTACCGTTCAGTGTCAGAGTACATTACGGAGTCCAAAATGAATTGTGTAGGTAGTTGGGCGACCGAAGTGGAGATTCAAGCCGCTGCAGACATGTTGGGTGTAAGCATATACATACTATACCAACCGTTGGATTGAATACAGATCTAATGGTTTAGAGGTGTCTAAGCAGGGCATATATTTAGAGAATAGTCGGAACCATTATGAGACAGTTGTTTGTGTCAAGAGGCCTCAGTCTCAGTCTTGTTACGGTTACTGCCAGGTTTATGAGATTGAGAACAGCGGTATACCACAAGCAGTTAGGGTCCTCAGGCTCGAAATCATCCGATTCCGAAAACAGTTGTAACTCGGCCATGGCAGGTGACTACGAGGATTGGATGTGTGATGATTATCAGGACTATTGTCAAGAGGACTATACCCATGACCGAGACACTCCCGATGCTGACACAGAGGATACCAGAGACCAGGAGGCTGAAACTAGTCCCCATGATCGTTCAACCGATAGTCTTGTGGACTACGATATTTTGGACTCCGAGGACTCAGACTACGAGGTCCACACCCAAGACGTCGATAGTGAACAGCTCTACTGTGAACAGGTTGACGACGAAGATGTGGTATACTGCGAAGAGGTCTATGGTGAAGAGGTTGACACCGGCGCTGTCGTGGAATGTGAACAAGTCTATGATGACGAAGTGGTGGACTGTGGTGACGCGGTGTACGACGAAGAGGTTTACGATGACAAAGTGGTGGACAGCAACGAAGGATACGATGAAGAGGGTGGCGAGAGACAGGTTTACTGTGAAGAGGGTGACGACTCGATTCGAGCTGTGCATGATTCGGGAAAGCAACATCAGATGGAAAGCATGCTTAACCTGTTTGGTATAGGGGGCAGTATTGAGAATTTTGGAAAAAATATGTTCCCATTTTTAACTGCCTCCTACACCAACTCAGAAGCTAGAATATGCATATTATTGTTCAGGTTTGGATAGAAAACACTCTGAATTTTCTAAAACTGTTTGAATGGTGTCTGTGAGTATAACAGAACTCCTATGGCAGGCAAAAACCTGACAAGGTTTCAAGCAGGAAGTACCCTGTCTGACAAGGAGTCGTGCGTCTTGCCTCTTTTTATTGAAAAGTAAGGATCTTAGCTGTAACGTGACAATTCCCAGGGCTCCAATAGGCTCTCAGAGCCCGCGAAATAACTGAAGGTTTACGAGGGAACCTCAGGTTGAAACATATTATCGCCTTTTGTAAGTGGATGCTCGGAGGACCTTTCAATGATGCGCGTGCATGAGTCGCTTCTGAGGAGAAATTTTATTCGGCTGTTTAGGCTCAATGCATACTCCCGGTCGGAATATTATCACTTCTCTACGACATAAATGGCATAAAAATTGGTTTTAAACAGCGGTTGACATGCTTCGAAGTACGGTAATGGAATATTTAGACATTTTTGACACGCCAATGCGCCATGCGCGACACCGCGAAAAAGCATTCTAGAACTCACGAACAAAACGTCGCTGTTTGGATATAACGATGGATTATTTGGGACCAAACCAACATTTGTTATTGAAGTAGAAGTCCTGGCAGTGTATTCTGATGAAGAACAAGCAAGGTAAGAACATCTTTCTTATAGGAAATGTGATTTTGGTGGATGCTGACCTGGGTGGGTATCTAAATAGCTAGCCCTGTAATGCCGGGCTATGTACTTAGATTATTGCAAAATGTGCTTCATCCGAAAAGCTATTTTAAAATCGGACATATCGAGTGCATAGAGGGGTAATGTATCTATAATTCTTAAAATAATTGTTATGCTTTTTGTGAACGTTTATCGTGAGTAATTTAGCAAACTGTTAGTAAATTCACCGGAAGTTTGCGGTGGTTAATTGGTCTATACTGAACACATCGTGGCATTCCTTCCTAGAATGGCTGGGGGAGCGCTGGTGGGGTGGGGATCAGTCTCTAAAGAGCAGATTATCACATTCATGGATACAGCTAACAGTCGCAAAGGGGACATTGTCGTCTCAGCACACTTCGGTGGCATGCAAGGAGGAGTGTGTTCTGTTATGGTGAAGACACAGGATTCAGTCATGACCTTTACTGTTGTTATTAGTCGAGGCAGGTACATCTGTACCGATATGGTACAAGGTCTATTTTCAACTCCTATTGACATTATGAAAGTTCTGGTGCGTAAACTGGGAGAAGGACACTTGCTACGTAGACCCAGGTGGATGGCTCATAACCCCAAATACTTTGCTATGACACAAATAGTGGACGAGCTGTGCTATGTTGTAAAGCTGATGAAAGACTCATGGTGGGAAGCTACATTCCTCAGTTTGGAATTGTCCCCACCACATGGTAAAGTGATAGAGCTTCTACAAATGAGGACAGACATGTACACCAACCCAGCTGCCGCAATCCATTATATGAACGAGGACAGTTTGGGATACCTGTTTGATATTGTAACTGCCAAGGGAAAGAGATTCAAGGTGACGTTTGATAACTTGGGGTTTACGATTGGGACAGGTGCACGCTTTCCAGATATCACATCTGTACTTTCCCGCATCTGCCGCCTTGAAGATGCAACCTTTGTAGCCCGACCAAAGAACGACGAAGACCTGGAACGTCACCCAGGTGTGACAGATGCCAGAAACACTATCTAGAGTAGGAAATATATAGGTGGAGAGCATATGTAATCACTGTCATATAGCTTGGTAAATGTGCCATTACAAAGGGCTTGTGGTGTATTATTCAATGTTCAGATCCTTATGTGAATAAAGACAATAATATTCTGAGCAAGAATACCAGGTCACATTTATTTGCAGAGTATATTACATTTACATACATCCATACCAAAACTAGGACATAGTGGCAGCTCAAAAAGGAATAAATGGGTTCCGTGTAGTCAGGTCCCAACACATTGCAACCTAGTCATGTCCATCTTCATCATCTCCATCTCCATCCTCACCGTCTCCATCCTCACCGTCTCCATCCTCATAATTTTCGTCCTCATCATCAGCCATATACTTGAGAGAAAGAGACATAACCACATTACCAACAAGTCATACACACAATCAAAAGTGTAATCCCTGTATACACACCATATCTACCATATAATCTTCTACAGTCAGCTGGGGAAGAGGAGGTAATGCTAGGTGAGGTTGAGGCTGGTCATGGTTGACGACTTCTGGGGGTAACAATTGAGGAGCTTGTTCCAATACAAGATTCCGAGGTCCATCGTCGTCAGACGATAGTAGGTAATCACTCTCCTGAATGTGTATTAAAGGCATGGGAAATATATCACATATAAAGATGGTATATTGTACAATAGTGAATGTCAGGACAGCAAACATAGTTAGTCTCAATCAATCGGAGTACCTACAGAACGGCTCAGACTTATGGTAGACACCTGTGGAAGAGAGTTGAGTGTTAGAATCAGTACAAGCTATATGTCTATGGTCAGCATGGTCTATGAACACGTTGTGTATAGAGTATAATATAATCACGAGTGTAGCTTACCAGGCTCAGCTCGCTATTGTCAGTTTCTATACCACTGTCCTCTGACATGATTATAGGTCTGAAATCTACAATTGCCTGAGGTAAGGAGATAGAGGTCTATGATTAGCTGTTAAATGTGACAGTTACAGTTAGGCATGGTTGTACAGAGGTGAAAGTTGTAGATAAGGCTGCATATGATCATTATCATGATGAGCAACTAGCCACATCTCTAGCAACAGTTAGAAACATAAGGCCATTTCCTTGCGTTGGTAACAGTGTGCGACTTTGGGGTATTTCCTTCTATTTACAATTGCTGAATCACAAGAACTATGACACACCCACACGCACACAGAGGCTGGAGGTCCTTAAATGAAACTCAACTGTGAATTGTTACAATATATGACTTTCTTTGAACATGTGTCAATAAAAACTCACCAGACTCTCAGTACATTGTTCCCTTGTCATTTATTCACATACATAGCAAGGAACGAAATATAAAAAAGACCATGTGTTATATAACAAGTGTTTAGAATGGCACGTAGGGTCTAGTCTTGAGGGACTGTCTTCCGAAGGCCCCAGTGCAGACCATCTGCTAATCTCTATTGATGATGTAGCTCCTGACAAAATGGAGAGTGTAACCACAACGTAAGAAACATTTAGGGTTCCTTGTAAAATATGATAATAGCCAGACCTATTAAGGAAAGGTTTCCCAATGATCTCAGGGGAGCCCTGAGGGGTTGGTGACTGCCTGCGTGGTCGAACTGAGGTACAGCTCCGAGCTCCCCTTTGCCCCTCGGCTGCATGGGCTGAGACTTTTGGGGGGGAGAGGCTGGAGGTCCTTAAATGAAACTCGACTGTGAATTGTAAGAGTTGATGCTTCTGCTGAAGTAGTCACGAGCTGTGGAGGGGATGGGCACGGCCTCGGGGATGTCTCGCGGAGCATCAACCGTGGCCACTTCGTGCTTCCCCTTTAGCACGGTTGACGTCAGCACCATGGTCACCACATACATGATGTAGATTATGATGTTGAACACTGCGATGGCGCACTCCATGTTATGCAACCTTTGTGCGTCGCTGATCATAGGTTGGTATAGCAGCTCCATGCAGCCCGCGATCACAGCCATGAACAGCTCAATGTTCATCATGACGAGGCACGCAATCACGGTCCTGGTGCTCCTGACGGCCTCTGGACGCTTGTAGGGGCCTTCGGAGTCGTCCATTTTGCGCTTGCTCTTGGAGGCGAAGTAGCTGAGTACTATGCTCACCACCATGGCAAGACAGCCAAGCGTGATGAGGGCAATCCCCGAGTGGATGTACGCGTACTCGTAGTCAGGTCTGCCTTGGGAAGAGGGAGTCGTACTCGAGTCTGAGTTCTGCCTGCATGTGGTCCTTGTACCATGCTTGTTGTTGATGAAGTAGAGAATGTTGTTGGGGATGGTAAGAAACCCCACGGTGAGAGATGTGATGACAGCGATGGAGGCTCCCAGCTTGCCCCTGAAACGGGCAGCGCTCAGTATGTTGCCGTTTGGAACTCCTAACCTTCTGCTGGTAAACAGCTCCTTGCTCGCGGATATCAGAGACTCGACGCCTCCCATGATTGGTTTCTTGCGATTCATATCTCTAACGGGGGATCTCTCGATCCTTGTTCCCGGCTTCTGCTTTGTACTTCTTTACTTACTGACGGTGCAATACTACGGGTAACTTTAGCCGTACCACTTTCTGTTTCTCACAAAGGGATACGGTTATCACAGCAACCTACCGCTCATATAACATTTAATACAATGAAGCTCCAGGACCCCGTGATCGAGTTCCAGGGCTCCGGTGGTGAGCTGTGTGCAAAGTCGACAGCTGACCACCGTTGGTACAAGGTCAAGGGTATCACCAGAACCCTAACTTCTATCATGTGCTGCAGGAAGCGCTCAGACGGCCACAATATGATAAGCATGGATCTGTTCACCAGGGTTGTGAAGGACCTGAACGCCAACCCCGAGAGCTCGCTCGAGTGGCTGCCTGAGTACCTAAGAAGCCTTAACGCTCCCGATTCCAAGGGGTCTGCGTTCAAGGAAGCGCTGCTGCAACTGTTCAGGTGTAGAGCCCTGACTCCAGACGCCTGCAGACGTCTGTGGGACAGGAGCCATATGTCCACAGGCATAGGCGTTGCGGTAGACTCGCAGTGCAAGGGCGTGTTTAACGGAAAAAAGAGACTGTGCGACGTAGGACCCGTGTCCCGCCTCATTCTCACGCAGCTCGAGGCTCTGCGTCTCGCTCCCATTTGCGCAGGCCTCAAGGTTGCCGGGGTGCCAACGCCCGACAGGCTCCTTAAATCCGGATCCTACACGTACCACAACGGCTGTACGCGAGGCTGCAAGTCCATCCGCTGCACTTGGGGCTTCTACACCGAGGTGGACCTAGTGGCCCACGACACCGTAACTGGAAACGTAGCACTGCTGGAGCTTAAGACCAGGAACAAAGACATTCTTGACCAGGCCACGTTGTGGCGATACAACACGCAACTGTGGCTTACGTGGCTGATGTTCTCGCTCACGTACCCCAGCATGGCAGAGAGGTCTGCCGCGTATCTGGTGATAGTCAGGCCAGGCACCAACCAGGTTACCATACGGAGTTGTTTAAGGCCAACGATCTCTAAGACTATGCGACGCAAGTTCCCGTGGCTGACCTGTTTCTGCTCCCAGGTGCTCAACTGTCTGGCTCCTACGTGTGTGAACATGAGAGTCGAGAGAATCGAGACCAGCGGAGCGTCAAATGCAAGGGGAGAGTCCTCTCGATTAGAGCCTACAGATCTGTGTTACAGGAACATACTTTTCAACCAAGCGAAAGTGAACACCAGGAACAGTGTACCAGTGATAATCACCTGAGACGCCGACGCAGTCTGCCCTGTTTGGAATCGACCAGGGTGAAGAGGAATAAACGTACATGTTGCGTCCATGCTAGCAACACAATAGCACCCTTGCAACCCATCCAAACAGGGCTCGCGTCGCCAGCACTAGAGCACTTCGTTGTAGCAGGGCTCATTGGCCACCGAGGGCTCCAACCGTACAGCATTTACCCACCGAGGTGCACAAAAACTCCAACCAAGGGTGACCCAGGGCTACATATTGGCCGGCTACACTGTCCCTCTAGACAGACTTCACACCTACTCAGTCCCGCTCCCGCTCAACTGAATAACGCATTGACCGACATGGGGTTGAAACACAAGGCCATTCACGCGATGTTCGCAAACCCTCACTTGGCGCCGTTTGAATTGATCGACAGACCGTGGCAAAAACAGGATTGGACTCTGATAGACCATCTCATGGTAATCCACAAAGTGAAGGACACTGACTATATCTGGGATGATCCTCAGACGTCCATAGTTAGCATGGCCAGAACCCTGGCGAGTTATTACATCTGGGAAAGGACAGGCAGTCAGTGTGTAGTCCTTGTAAAGGACGGAGCGAAAGCTCCGAAGCCGGCAGTGAGGGAGATGAGACTAAACCGTCCCCCCGTACCTCACATTGACTTCTGTAAGCGCAATCTGTGCGCCATAGAATACACCATGATGAAGCTTTTGGCCGACATGGGTATGAAAAACAAGTTGTTTCTAGTGACCGGCGCCAAGGGAGACTCCTCTGGCGATCAGCTCCTAGAGGGAACCTCGGTCGACAACCTGGTGTCTTTCCACCAGAAGTACCTGGACTACCAGGAGTACCAGGACGACTGTCTATTCGGCAACACGCTCGAAGATCTGAACCCTCCTGAGGGTGAACTGTCAGACCTAGATGCCAGTTATGCCGACGGCTCGATAGACAGGCCTGAGGGACACGAGGGCGTCTTTGTGGCAACCTTCGCGGACCCCGAGACTATACAATTGTCTACACTGAGAGACGCCTGTCTAGCGTGTACGAGCACAGAGGCCGACACGCTGCTCGTGGAGTTGGCAAACGTTCTGAAAGGTAGTGTGACCGTGTGCACAGGAGACTCGGACCTGGTGGCCGTGCTGACGGCTTGTGGCCGCGAGGGCATTACTATGAGGCTAGACAACAAGAGCTACCGGGAGGAGCGTGACATGCACATGTCGATCTTCGGGGAGCTGCTGTTTGACATTCCTGACAACCGCACATCCAAGCTTCAGTTTAGGGACTTGGCTTCAAGTGACGATAGGTTCCGAGTGCTCTGCGACATCGGCGCTGAGGACGAATACCTGCTTCCGATGACTCGAAAGGAACACGACTCATTCGAAGTCATTCTGGACAAGCACCGTAACGTCAACTTTAAGACAACAGTAGCTATGTACCTGTACCTAGTCGGGATCAGGGGATCTCTCTACCGCACCTTCCTGTCTAGGTTTTTCGAGTCGAACGCCCGGGACAGATTGGATCAGTTGGGGCTCATTGTAGACAAGGGCTGTGTCAGTACAAAGACGGTGTGTTACGTCTTCGAAACGCTATGCCCGGCATCTGACCAGAGTCCGCTATCCGGCTCAGAATCGGATACCCCACCGTGTACCGGTGAGAAGAGGAAGATCTTGTGTCAGCAGGAGGACGAGGTCCCGGGGCCCTACCTAGACGACAGCTCGCAAAATAGGATGGTCATGAGCAAAGACCAGAAACATGTCATGAACGGCCTCAAGCGGTTGAGTAAGGCCTACGTGAACGGGATGGTACCGAGGGGCAGTTACGGCCGTTTCTTGAGGATGAACCGAGCGGGCAGGCACTTGTTCCTGCGTATCAAAGGAGATGTAATCCGAGACGAGACAGAGCGAAGGGAAAAGCTCTTTTTCATGGCGCTGTGTGGGACCGACTACAACATAGTTCCGATGGGACTGGGAATTAAGAGATTGATGACCGGAGTGGTGACCAACTACAAGGCCTTTTCCTCTTGGTGCCGAGAGCTGAAGAGTCTACTCTGGAGCTTCGGGGGCGCTTCTTCTCAGGACTGCGACTATTACAAAATGGGTATGAAGCTGGCCGGGTTCACAAAGGTCCCAGCTACGATTCGGGCTAAGTACTGGACCGAGGTGAATTGCCGATTAGTGGCTAAGACAATGAAATACGTCTGCGAACTGTGGACCCTGAAGAAACCGAGACCCGGATCCGAGTACGGCTTCTCTGTGTGCGACGGTGTAGTCCGATTCGACTGCGACAACGACTCACTCACAGTAGACGAAGCATTGTGAAATGTACCTCGCGTTGACAAAATGGGATCTTGATGTGGGATCTTAATGATAAAGAAGGCAGAATGCACGGAGAAGAATGTGATCTGTAATACAAGTCTTTGTTGTGTACAATAATAAACTATATCACCTGGACTGTCTGTGAGAGTGTTTTCTATGCCATACTCTTTGTGACATGTGTTCCACCAATATTCATTTCAACTCTATGAGTTATAGGATGAGTTATAAGGGTTGTGATTTCATCCCGTCTTGGGACCTCACAAGGGTCCTTGTTCCATGTCGTCAGTGCTCAACTAGGGCCCTGTACCAATGTTTATCTTTTGAACAACTTATTATACTTGGAATAAAATAACATGATTGTTTGTGGTATATCCATCATGCTCATTGACTCCACTAGACAATAGGATAATCACCCAGGGACATATGTGTAATGCACACCTTATTTTTTTGGAAAGGTCAGGACATTTTAGGGTGCCTATCATCCTATGGACCTTTATACATATAAGTAAAGGACTCCTATGGTAATAAAGGGAAACATCAAAACATTTCTTTTCACCAGTGTTTATTTCCTTTGTAATACACAGATGAACAGCATGGGTTGGTACAGGACTCACTCACTGTACTATACATACACAAAGACATCGTTCATTCGCATGGTTATAATGGTCGGAATATCAAACACATGCATGTTAAAGGAAGACACTACCAAGGAGATGAACTTTCGGTTCGGTTCAGGGATGGTAGTGTCCCTGATCATGTCTTCCAGTTGCTTAATCATAGCATTGTCATTGTTGCGGTTTAACCGGAACTCTGCACGTTCTTCTGGAAGCAGTTGGTCGTGAGACACTAGTACGTCTAGCACGGACATGATAACCGTGATCCTCCGGCTGTAAGCGGGTATCATGATCATGGACCATAGATCGTGGACCTTGTCACCGAGTGCAGTGCACACCTTGTCTGTCAATTTCACAACGGGAGGATCTTTCCTGACTGAAACAAAGACACAGGAGAGTAGTTTAGTTATAGAGATGGTGATGATCCATTCATCCAGGCCCTATTTTCACTACATGTGGTTGTACTCACCGAACTTTCCCAGTGGTTTGGTTTTTTGCAGGTCATCATATAAAAACGGATCCGTTGTATGTAACGCCTTGAGGAATTTCGCCGCTAGTTCCTCGGTCTGGAGGCAGTGGTCAATGAGCTCATGCATCATCTTAACCTGATTACCCTTACTGTGAAAATAACCGAGTAGATTCGCATCATCGGGGTTGTTTGTCAGGATCTCATCCACGATAGGTCTGATGTAACAATGCCTCTCGGCTATGTCGTCCTTGTAACTCTTCAACAACTGGCAATTCATTATACAGAAAGAGGAGGTTGTATCTAGTCAATTTATATCTAGTGAATAGTGGAACATTGGTGCTCCCACTTTATAATAAATAACATATTCACATAAATAACGGAACAATAGCAACATGTGGTGTCACTTCAACTTGTTTATTTCATTTGTAATACAAGGATACACATCATGGGTTGTTACAGGGCCGGCCCAGTTGTACTATGCAAACAGAACGACATCTTCCATTGACATAATGTTCGGAATGTCAAACACATGCATGTTAAATGAAGACACTACCAAGGAGATGAAGGTGCGGGACGACTCGGGGATGGTAGTGTCCCAGCACATCTCTTCCAGTTGCACAATCATAGCTTTTCAATCGTTGCTGTTTACCCGGAACTCTGCATATTCTTTGGGAAGCAGTTGGTCATAAACGTGCAGTACGTCTAGCGCTGGCATGATAGACGTGATCCTCTGGTTGTAGAAGGGTATCATGGTCATCAACCATAGATCATGGACCTTATCACCGAGTGCCATGCGCACCTTGTCTGTCAATGTCACGACAGGAGGATCTTTCCTCACTGAAACAAATACACAGAACGTGATTTAGTGTAAGAGCAAGTGTCGATCCATTACAGCCCTTACCATTACAACCCTTACGCTCACTGTACATGTGTTTATACCCACCGAAACTTCCCTGTGGCCCGTGGTTTTGCAGGTCATAGTATAAGCAGGGATGTGTTTCACATAACACCTTGAGGAATCTCTCGGCTCTTTCCTCGGTCTTGAGGCAGTGTTCAATGACCTTATGCATCATCGTAACTGTATTGCTCTTACTGTGAAAAGACCCGAGTAGATTCTCACCCTCGGGGTCTTTTGTCAGGACCTGATCGGAGATACTTCTGAAGCCCCGAAGCCTCTCGGCTATGTCCTCCTTGTAACTGTTCAATAACTGGCAATTCATTTTACAGACCAGAGGTTGTGAATAATGGAACTGTGTTGAGCTGCATGTCTCTATATATATAAATATATATATGGTAAAGTCTGAATCATGGCATGATACTTCACCCATGGTTGTATGAATGTTCTCTCGTAGAAGTACCCTTGGTTGGATACATTTGGTTGGATACATGAGCCCTGTTTGGATGTATGGTCCTCAGTGGGAAAGGTGAACCCTTGCTGTATGAAGTGCGTTTTAAGTAGAAACTTGGAGTTCCCCGAACTCACCGCTTTGGTGGACTTTACCACCAGTACCATCTAGAGGTTCACATTGGTAAACAACAGGTTTATGAAAAGATTCTACAAACAGAAACATGTCTTCTGAAGCCATTTTATTGATGTGTATTTCTATGAAATGTTTGTTGATATCAGCCCCACTGTCGAGCTTCTGATACCACAGACGCACAGTGTCTGTGTTGTTAAGTAGAACCCGAGTTGTACCCGATCCATTCACCTTGGTCCAGTTTACAATAAGTTCCATCTGAGTCGAGACCTCTAAAGGTACACCCTCGGCATCTTGTGTGAGCTCAATGATCCTGGATGCAGACATGGTTGTCGTCCGGTCGATACTGAGCTGTGTGTACAAGGACAACCTCACCGTTTGATTTGAGACAAACCGTGTAATAATGTTCCTTCATGGGGATGAATAACTACTGGTTGGATGATACACGGTCAATCTGCATTGTTAAGGATGAGCTATGCTATCTAAATGGGGCTGAACACACCAAGGCCAGAGTCGGTAGTCTTTGCATGTATATTTAATATTGGAGAAACGTATAGCATTACCATAACAATGTAAACCTACAAAACATTGATTGTACACTTGCCATATCCATCCAAGGTGCATATTCATTCACTACATAATAAAGGTTACATAAGCCTGTTAAAAAGGTAGCAATTTAACAGCTGTGGTTAGAAACGTATACATTTAAAAAGCTGTGGATGTTTCCAGGTTCGCATGTGGATGATACACAGTTGCTATCCTATTGGATTTCTGTCTCATACAAGAGCCACAACAGCATACCATACAAGCAGTTGCACTGATAATCGACACAGCTGCAACACAGATAATTATATACAACCAATAACTTTCCCAAAAGAGGACACTTTTGTCTGGGTGGTCCTGGTGTAGATCTTGGCCTCTCACAAGGTCCTCCTTTTCAGCCTCGAGGTACCTAAATAGATTTGTGTAGTTGATCTCACCGTCCTCTAAATGGGTCTCGATCTCTTCCTCTTCTTCTTTGCTCAGTGGGCGACCAGTCAATTCAACCAATGCCTTTAGTCCCCCATCAAAATCTCTCGTGTAAAAGGAGTTACCCAGTCGAATGATCTGATCCATGTTCTTCATGGAGTCTTCAGGAACTCCAATAACCTTGGCTAGTTTGAGGATGTTGTCTTTGTTGTTGATCACTGTGGCGCCTATTGCCGATGCTACCCCTTTGGCCTTGTCAGAGGTGACAAATGTCTTGATCTTTTCCAGGGACTGTTTAAGTTTTTCGGTTTTTGAGGTCTTTGTATCAACTTGATAGGTACCTCTAGCTATAGATACTCTACCAGAACTAACCTTCTTGGTTCCGACATAGACCTCACAGTTCTTTGAATTCTTGCATTCATCACATTGAGTAGTCAGGCATTGTTTCATGGTAGAACTGGTGTAACAGAGAACCTTCTTGACATCTCCTCCAGGACATTTGTAGGACACTTCGATTTCATCTGACCCGTAATTCTTCAGACTTAGTCCAGCCAAATTACCCAAATTCACGATTCTGTCACCATCATTCTTCTTCTTGAAGTTATCAAACAGTCTTGTTTCTTTACAGTTCGTCACACCGCAGGCAACACAGACAACTTCCTTATAGTCCTTATATTTGGAAATCATGTTTATGTCAGGAGCCTCTACCCTTAGGGTTGAGCCACTAAGACAATGGACATTGTAGGTCTTGGTCGAGGCTAGGACCTTGTATGTAGCAATAAGAACTACTATTACGATTATGTTCATGGTTGTCCCCATGGTTTGGGTTTCAACTTAGTAGGACCTCTGTGAATGTGAATGCTGAGGGAGTTGTTACAGCTTGCATATATATACACACACCCTGTATCTGGAAATCCCCTGGCATGAGGCTTGGGTATAGGATTGCTCTCGTTGGGGGGATGCTCTGTTATCGGACGTTTCTACATAGATATGTTTAACAGTGGTTGGGGGAATCCTCTGCTATTGGACGTTTCTACTTAGATATGTTTAACAGTGGTTGGACAACACTTACTTGGTTTCTGCTTACATATTGGTTGAAAGGGTCCTCCATGGTTGGATTGTTGTGAAACCTTTAACTAGGCTATAAAAAGGCTGGTCTCTTTCTTCAACCCATGTCGCAGTCATGTTTACATTACTGGTGCTGGTGTATCTTGTTATCCCGAACAAAGGCTGTGGATTGAATGACAATTGTTGCAAGTGTCCACCTGGGGCAAGGCTGGGTGACAGCGGAACATGTGAAGATCCCCAGTGTACACCTTGTGAGAATGACGAATATATGCCATCGTACAACCGGGAAAGAATATGTCGTCTACAACCATACTGTGATCCCAACCTAAACTTTGAGATACGACATTATTATGATCTGACTAAAAGACACACCTGTAGGTGTAAAAAAGGCTTCCATTGTTCCAATTATGATTTTTGTTTACAATGCATTCCTCATTCCACATGTGAAAAAGATTATGTTGCTATTTCCCTGGGTAACCACACTCATGATGTTGAGTGTGGACCTAGACCGGACCGGCCATCTACTTTTAACCCGATGTTATTACTTTGCGGGATTCCTGTCTTGGCTGTGGTAGTGGGCATGGTTGTGATCTGCACAAAACAAGTCCCGGTACAATATCCAGATGTACTTGATGTGTTCAGATGCCTTTATAATTTCCTTACGATTAGGACCGAAGGAATGGTCACTGATGTTAATGGGACAGAAGGCTTCGAACTAGAAGGAGTGGTCACTGATGTTAATGACACAGAAGGCCTCGAGCTAGAAGGAGTTACGCATACAAAGTCCTATATCAGCAATGGTGAACAACAGGGTCAGCAACAGGGACCTCGTATAATGCGGTGTATTTGTAAACTACCAAAGACCGTATGCCTCATCATGGTCATAACCTTGCCTTTGGGACTGAGCTGTGCACTCATTACCGTGGTGGACTGGTGCTTGGCAGCTTACTGCGACGCTTCGGTTTCTATCTACACTTTCCCCTTAGGTCATTCCATAACATCACATGGCCTTGGACAGATTGAGGCTATACCACTGTCTACTTTTTTGAACAGATGCAAAAATCAAAATGAGTTCACTGTACCCGGGACTGTGAGGTTCCACAAGGCTATCAAGTGTGTCAGGAAAACCAAGTATCATAAACAAGGCAATTCTGGGACATACTCGCGAAAGGACAATACTGGTTCAAAGGATTCCATTTCGGGACACGCGGGAGCGTCTGGATCATTTGTTGGAGTGACTGCTTCGGCAGAAGCGTCTTTCAGCAAAATCGACGCTGTGGAGAACACAGTAGAGAGCAGTGTCTCGAATAGCGACAACGTGGCAATCTCTCTTACATCATACAAATGCGAAGTGGGTACTGTGATGTTGTCCTCCTACACGCCCAGTAGTGCACTCAAACAAGACATACACACCCTTAACCAAGATCCTTACAAGACCATCGATGACTTTTTACAAAACTGGGGTTACGCATTTGTGAGCTCTACTACAGTGGGTGGATATTACAGTTCATTCAATATATTTTCAACCTGTAACAAGGACGCAATGACAAGTCTGGACTTTGCCACAGAGCACTGTAATGAATTTGGTGCGAAAGCAGAGGCGACAGGTGGTGTGTTTGGAGCAAGTGTTGGTGTGGAAAAGGTCAAATGTAACACTGAAGGGTTGTCTGACTCCCAAAGAGAAACATTGACGGACATCACCAAAGAATCTCAGACACTTCAGGTTGGGGGTGATACTCTGGGAGGTGAGGCGAACTGGGAACTGACATTGAAAATGAATCCATACCCATTACAAATGACAATAACCCCGATAACAACAATTGTTGGATTCTCCGAAGAGTCTGTGACCCTGATAAAGCGCAGAGCTGCAAATGTTCAGCTATCTGTGGCTTCCTTGATGGAGAAGGTGCCTGATATGACAAGACAGTGTTAGCAATGTCTATCTAACCAATTGCTGCCATTGCTATGGTATATGTAGTTATCCAATAGGGATGTTTATGGGGTTGCCAGAGTGAGGAACCTCTTTCCTTTGTCATAGTAAAAGCGTGTGTAATGTAACTAGTGATGTATACCCTATATCTATGTGAATGTAAATACAAGTTTTATATTGATGGTACAAGCATGTTACACGAACCTTATCCATTGACTGAAGAGTGTGTAATGGTGATGTATACCCTATATCTATGTGAATGTAAATAAAAGTTTTATATTGCTGGTAAAGAGTCTCACATTCATGAACATGTGTGGAGAATGATTTATCCAACAACATTGGACTAGGAATATGTAAGCTGAATCAGACCTAGTCCATTTCGGTGTATATTCATATAATAGACTTTGGATATTTTATTCTGACTTGGAGGAACGATCACCGATCTGATATACGACCTATATCCGGATGACTGTTCTCACATACACACAATATTGGTTGGATAAGTGTAAGAGGCATAACTTATGCCATATACATTCACACTTGCAGTATCCTTGCAATAACTACAATTGTAGGCATGTCTCTCTGTTCCGATGAAAACATGGCTCCTCTCTCTACCTCGAGATCATGGTCAGAATCACATTCGCCGCACAACGTATTCGGATACCGGGTACGACATATGGACCAGTACACCATAAAGTGTAGTTATAAGGACCATGACACTATCAAGAAGGCATTGGACAATTGTCCGTTTTTTGGCATGTTGGACAAGAGTGATATGGGTAACATTCGGATCCTGAGAAGTCCCGACTGGTCGTGGCTGCCTCACAACTTTCCCTGTAATATTATACCTGATATCAAGGTAGGCAATGACCTTCACCTAATTGTGGAACGTACCTCTACTCCCCAACCACACTATCCAGAGAGAAGCGTAAGGCCACGAAATGGACTCTTCACTATAAAGATAACTGTAAAGGACGGTTCCGCAGGTGTTCGTAAACTCAATGTAAAAAGGACAGCTTTAACACCTCCAGTATTATTGGTGGCGGTGGACCCAAAGAAGACCATAAGGGAATCTTTAAAAGAGGATGGTCGGTTCAGCACAGAAGTACTGGAAGGCACCTACACTCACCTCAGCTCTGTATCCGGGCTGTACCCAGCTGATATACCCGGTGAGGTTCTGGAATGTAATACCAGGTACGATATATATACCAAAACACCTAGAGCTCTTCGGCTTGGTCCTAGGCGTCCTAGGCGTCGTAGCCGAAACTCCCCAGAACTTTAACGGTCCCTCGACGATGTTTCAGACATTACTGAATAACCGAGAGATAAGAGGAACTATGAGAGTGTCTCCAAAAGAAATTGGTGTGGTATCCTCATAGCCAGTGATACTTTGTTTTCTGGCCAAACATATCCCTGATCTGTCTGTGTTTCATGATAGATGTCTTTGTTACAAATACACAAACCATGTGATGTTTATGAAACTAAATAAACTATTCCCAATCTATTACATTTTAATGTGCAGTGTGTGTGTTGTTTTTAAGATTGTCATCGTAATACGGGTAAGGGGTTGTTGAATCATGCCTTCCACGCGCAGTAGTTCATCTCTGTGCAGAAAGAGGACCCGAGAAGAGTCATCTGGTCAGTGTGATGACTGTTCCCACATAAAGATGATAGCAAACTTGAAACGTCAAATCCTTGAACTTAACAAGTCACTGGATGTGGAGCACGAACAGAGGATTGAGTTTCTCCGTCAAAGAACTGAGTTGAGCGCGGGACGTGTGAAATGGGACGGAGAACCAACATCGGCGGGAGGAGACGTGATAGAGGATACAACGCTAAAAACCACTATCAACGGCTCGGGTGATACCAGCAGGCACACGCTGCATGAACTTGAGTTGTGTAAACGGGAGCTGGAGGATACAAGAGAGGCACTTCAAGAAGCCTGTGAAGAACGAGAAGCCCTGAGAACTAAGTTGTCAGAGAGCCAGACTAGCAAGGCTGTGGAGGCCAAGGAAGCAGCAGGTGACACGGACAAGATCGAAGAGTCGCACCCTCACTTAGATTGGGTAGGGAGACATTACCTTGCGGTGTCGATCCCGGAGGAACGCATGTTCAAACCAGGTCAGTCCGTCACTCCGGTCGGGGTGTTACAGAAGCTGTTTGAGATGAGGGTAGGCGATAAACTTGCGGTTGGGTTCAGTGTGCTGTTAGAGAATATAAACATCATGCTATCTCAACTGGAGCCCGAGTGGTACGCCAAACAGTTTGGGTTCTGTATAGCCTACGCGCATGGCAACAAATACAGACTCACCGACAGGGTGGACACGGAGGACTTTGCGTGGCTGTTGTTCGAGTACGGAGCACATGCTCCCTTGATTGAAGTGCTAGCGGGCCTCCAGAATATCCTACAAAGCACGGGAAAGGGAGGGGTGACCACCGCAGCTCTGTACACGAGCAAGAACATGTACAGCTCGTATGTGACACTGTTCAGAGACACGGTGTCAAGGGCCTATGAGGGGTTGATGCGTGTGCGCGAGAGAGCTCTGAGGGTGCGGAAGGCTCAAGGTGTTGTGTACGTGCCTCTCACAGCAGGCTTGGGTGGGGATCAGAGCGAATCTCAAGGAGGCTCCCACTCTGTCAGGAACAGAGTCTTGAGCTCTGTACTGGAAGGGATCGAAGCCCCCGCTCACATCAGCAGCGCGGCGGCAAGCTCTGAGGCAGACAGAGTCTCGCGTGAAGATCCCCTTCGGTTGGAACAGTCACTGTCTGCGTTCATGAAACGTAGAGGTCTGGAGGATCAGGGTAAAGTTGGGAGGTCCTCTGGTCATCGGAGTAACCAGGAACACTTCCCCGTTAAGGCGGCGACCTCAAGTGTCGTACCAGGACCTCTTGAAAAGCGGGTGCTGTTCGATTCACCTTGGTCAACCGATCTACCCGCTCTGTAGCTTTTGTACAAGGACGAGAGTAGTAGGGAGATATATAGTTAGAGAGATACAGATAGAGAGATATAGTCAACCATACTGACATGAGTGGGTCCTCTGAGCCACACAGAGATGAGCTACTGGCAAGGGAGCCTGAGAGCAGCAAGACACTGTGTCTGGAAGAAGATGACCTGAGAACAAAAGCAATGTTGGCAATGTCTAGATACTGTCAGGAACAATGGGTGAGAACAATGGTAAAGCTGCACATGTCTCGAGGCGAGCGTATCAAACTGGCTCTGCTGAGCGGAGACGCTGGCTGTGGCAAGTCGTACGCTATATCACTGCTGGAGAAGAAGCTACGGCTCATGAACATCAGTGTGGTTGTGAGTGCCATGACCAACAAGGCAGCGGGCACCCTGATGGAATCCTGCTCGCTGGACCAAGTCTACACATTCCACAAGATGATGGGGTTCAAACAGGAACTGTTGAACGACAAGCTCTCGCTCGAAGACTTTACTCGGCTGTACTGCAAATTATACTGGAACGTGATGTCTCGGTTCAATACACTGCACCAGTCCGACTTGCCCCCTGAGCGGAACGAGGTGATCACACGACACTCGTGTAGACAACTGAGACCCGAATCGTGTGCTGTGTGTAGTAAGTTGTTCGAGCAGCTGAGGGTGGCTAAGAACCCAGGGGACCTGGCCCCCATGGAGAACGCTCCTCCGTTCCTGGGGGTGAACGTTCTGATCATAGACGAGTACGGCCTGCTGAACGTGCAGCTGCTAGAGAGGATGCTGTGCTGCCTTGCTCTCTTCTACGGAACCGGAAAGGGTCCTTTGATAATCTTCTCGGGCAGCGTCTCGCAATTGCAGCCTGTGGGATCTAATCTGCGCATTTGGGAAACGGAGCGGTTCGAAGGGCTCCTCTCGTCTTCAACTCCGCTCTTTGTCAACAGGCGGCAGTTCAAGGACCCCGGTTACGCTGAGGCGTTGACGTACCTTCAGTTCAACACGGTCACGGAAGAATCGCGTCGCATTTTCAGGAGCCTGGTGTCTGTCAGCGAGCTAGCCATTATGGATCCCGAATACGAACCAGACAAGCTGCGGATCTTCCACCAGGATGAACAGCAGATGGCGTTCACGACGAGATACATGAACAAGGCGAAAGACAATGCCCGTGTGGGGGACAAGTTTCTCAGTGTCACTCGAACCCGGACGTCCTACAAAGGACCCAACGCTTGGTACGATGTGCTGAAGCAAGCTGCACAGACGCTGCCCAAGCTCTTTTCCGTGCCCAGATACCGCAAAGGGATCCTCCCCACGGAAAGAGACTATCTGAAGGTGGACAAGCTCTGGGTAGGTTGCAAGGTGCGAATGATCTGGCACATGGACTTCAACGGTATACAGGTTGCCAAAAGAAAGATAAGACCATCATATGTCTTGCCGGGTGGGCAGCAAACAGGGGAGGACCCGCAATCGCCTTCCGTGTCAGACACGGAAGGTGTAGTGGAGGGCATTCGGTTCAAGCCGGAAGGACAGTTCAACGAGTTCTACGTGAGAGGGGGGCTGACGGGAACCCTGTACAGGGTCGCACCTTCCAATTGGAATCACATGAACTGGACTGTGACCACGCACCCGTTGGCCTGTCTGTTGGCGATGAACACGTACGACTGCCAAGGCTGCACCGTGCACGGGCAAGTGCTCTACCACCCACCAAGGCATTTCTCCATGTCGCCGATAAAGCCCTCGGTGTACGTTGTGCTCACTAGGGTGGTGAAAAGAGAGGCTATACAAATGACAAACTGCAACTTTGCCGAGAACATAGGCACTGTCGACTTTTACAATGACAGACTGGTGGCTTACCGCAAGAGGGTGGAGATGAACTATTCATCTTGACACACCTATGCAATAAGCACCCAGCCCATAGCCATACACAAAGAGCCTTGGGTGAGGAGGGTTCATTTCAGCTGTCACCGTTGACATTACAACCACAACAGTAGCACAGGAGGCAAGGAGATGAGCTGGGCTACTACGCTGCACAGGCTAACACTGGAAGAGTTGATATGCCTCACGTCATCAAAGTCTCTAAGTGAACTCACTAAAGACTACGATATGAAGCCTAATCCAGTTCAGCTGTTGATCAATAAGGAACGGTCCACGTGTGAGCTGGACAACAGTCTCATACCACCCAAAGCAAGTGCACAGGACGATCTCAATACTTACATCATTCTAAGGTGGTGTCCTTGGTTTTCCCAAACGTTCGGTGTGCTTTCGGATTCAATTCTTAACATGCTTACAATCAGGCTGCTCAGGCTCAACAGTGAAGAAGCACCTATTCTCTTGGAGGTACTGATAGCGGTGTCGCTCGTGCTCAAGCAACCCAACGTACCGTACTCTCCAACCTGTCCAGATCCATCTCGAGCAGAGAGATTCATATTCTGCAGCTGAAAGCGTATTGCTGTGATAGCGCATAGACTGACATATCCCACGGGACACAAGATCCACATCGCCTTAGACATTGACTATGTCGTCCACCAGAGTGCACAACCCTATTCGTACATACACACACAATCTCAGTGAACATAGGACCGCAACCACAGACATACCCTACGGATGCTACAAATACGAGTCGGCTAAGAACTACCTACCCGGTGGCCTGTTCCACTTTGTGAAAGATGCAGATTCGTACGTGCCGACGCTACACGGGCTGAGCGCAGACTCACTCGGAACCCTAAAAGAGGTGGCTGTGTGTGCCACCAGCAGCTCCATTGCAAATAGACCGTTCCTGAACACACCGCACCTGTACGAAGTGGAGCTCATCAACACGGGACACCAGTACATGAAGCAGGGAGACCGTTTCACAGTGCAGCTCCCTAACCGAGAGGACACGGCGGCTCAACGTGAGGTGAACCTCGATCTAGGTTACAATATGTCCGTGAACAAGGGCATATGGGGAGGACTGCTGGCTACCAGAAGAGTGAACTGTGAGGCAGGAGGAGACCCCGTGGAGGAGGTGATACAGGCTATTAAGCACGATCAGGATTTGGACATATTCCAACTCGTTTCACCTTACACACCCCAGAGTATACTGTCAATGATGACACTGGTGGCAAACGGGGCTGACTATCATGCCGTGCCTGATGTGATGAGAACCAGCGCAGCCGCAGCTGTCAACGAGGACTTTGACGCTGTTACCATTAGCAGCATCGTAGAGAATGACATTGTGAAGCGGTTTCTTAGGACCGTGGTCATGCATGCAATGAACATCGTGGAAAGCGTGCAAGGATTCGCAGGAGGACAGGTAGTGCGAGCCTGCAATGGTTATAATTTCAGCGAAATCAAGACCGGTGACAGATTCATGGCCCAGCTGAACATGAACAGATGGCTCTTGTGAAAGACTCCATTGAAACCTAGATATGGACATTCCCTACTCTAGTTTGACTTTGTGTAGTAGACAGTTGCACCCTATCTTGTATTATCATTGTGACCTTGTGCCTAGGCACTCATTTGTGTAACATGTTGTGTGTTGTATTATAATAACCGTTGACAAATAAAGTGACTTTAACCGTGTACCTGTGTTACATACTTTTATTTGTTTCACAAACACATACAAATTATACAGTTTCACCTCAGCATCTAAACTAACATCACACCGAATGGTCAGGGGATTTCCTTTTCGGGTTGCGCTCTGGGTTCTCGAAGGACAGCTTCTTGCACTTTTTCATACCCTTCAGGATATCCTTATCCTGGATGTTGTGGCGTCTAGCGGGGTTAGCATGTTCAGCTTTAGCATAGAGCATCTGAACCATGCTACATGTGTCTAGGGAATGGTCGAGTCTGTTGGATACACAGGCTGCGTTAGAGTCACCGGCAGCCCTTCCGGGGCTCACAGCCTGGCCAGTCACGATTGAGTTGTTAGAGCTATGGATGTTGACTGGTGGTTGTTGGCTCTTGGTGGCAGACTCAGCAGCAGGAGCACTCACTTCCTTCCCACACGCAATTGCTGTCCACCATTGATCGCAGCGCAGATCGCTACTGATATTGTGTGGTTCAACGGTCTTGTCTTTCGAAAGGGTTATCCACCATTTGTCCTCCTGAAGACGATCCATTCGCAGTTCGGATCTCGAGTCGTCTCCCTTGTTACTCAACTATGGCGCTGGTATGGAAACAGAGTCTAGCAAACCACAGGCCAATGTTCAATAATACCAGTATGCATAGGAGTACAGTAATACACTGATCCAGACATTTATCCAGTGAACCAGAGTCACTTGCTATTGTCCTGACTTTGGGCTCTCTCTCCAGATCCGTGTTGACCATTGCGGTAGACCATATCCTATGCCACGTAGTGAGACTGGTTGCGTCTTTACTTAATACAAGAGAAACCCTCTTCAACCTAACATCATCGTGGTCGCTCTCATCGCTGCCCAGTAGAGCACGTAAGCGGGCGCCCCGCAGAATAGGGGCGATGTGTACGACATGGGGACAATAGCCAGATGGGCCGTGTTGTAGAGGAGCAGCAATGCCATGAGAGTGCACCAGAAGACTGGAGGTGGGTTGTATTGGTCATAAGGGTGAAAAAGTATCTGCCCGCCATGTCTAAACGCTCGCTTGCTGTAGCGCACCTCGGGGCTGTCGACCTGAGACAGTCTCTCCTCCCTGTGCAAAGCCAGTGCCTCACCTTTGCTCGTGGTCGAGACAGCCGAGCACTGCAACTGCCTGGTCCTCTCGACTATGGTGTCCAGTTTAAGGCATACGTAAGATGTGACCGATTTCACAGCAGCAGCCAAGAAGATCAACTTGTACCCAGCTAGCCACATTGAGTTGATTGCCACCAGATCCCCAAGTGCCAAGTCGTAGGACAGGTAGACAATGGAAAATGAGACAAAGTATAACCGAGTCCCTTGGTAGGGTGCCATGAGTTCAATTGGATCGAACTAGTCTGACGAAGCCAATTGTGTTAATCCAGACAAACACTAACGCTGTCCATTTTAGAATTGGGAACAGAGAGGGCCCTCGTCTGTCCGCGCATTCAATCCAAGAGACAAGGACCTCGGTACCACCGCAGACTTCGTAGTATAGCCAGGTGTAAATATAGGTGGCTAAGAAGAATATTGCCATGACCACTTTCTGGGAGACGGCTACACCAGCCATTGGGTCCACGGTCACGATGGTGTCACTGGCACAGCTTCGTCTCTCCGAACTCAGGACGGTAAGAATGGAACCGCTCATCAAGGTGACGCACACCATGAGAGACCACAGGCTTCCGAGTACACCCCATGCAAAAAAGGTCAACAATCTCATGATGTGTAAAAGGATAGTGGCAGCAACCAGCAGGGTTGAGATAGCCTTGACTATGTTGGCAACTACTCGCTTGACACGCTGCACCTGCCCACAGGTCCGATTGAGCCAGCATACAATCGGAGGTAGGTAGAGGGGATGAACGTTTGTTGTCATCATAGTCCTGTTCAGAGAGGCGAACATGATCACGTCATGATCAGGTAAAAAGGTTCTGGGTAACATTGTATATGGTAGGTTAGAGCAGACGCGACACACCGTAAGGTATTGAGTCTACGTGTTTCATGCGTGTTGACAACATCAATATTTGGGACGCTAAGCTTGCTTTAGCACTCTAGCCGAGTCGCCTGTGTTACCCGACAGCGTGGTGCTTTCAAACTTGGAGACTGTTTCCTGTCCAATTGTAGTCATCCTATTGAACACGGTGTAGTTATAATATCTCCACTCACAGAACCCTTTGCACCTGAAGGTGTTCCCAGTCCTGTTACCTATATGTACGTAGTAGCAGTTTTGGCTGTTTCGCAGGTGGTCTCGCAGTGCGTCTTCGTCCGGGACCCAGACGAGACCTAGGGTCGCACCGGCTTCGTCTCCTAAAACTGTAACATTATTTCCCGTGGAGGGTACGGATTTCGCTATTAGGTATAGTTTCCCAGCGTGCATAGCATCCTCCCCGGGAACTGTGGTGTTTTCCACCTCGCCTGTGTGGTACACCGTGCCCGATGTGGATGCAATGGAGCCCACCAGCTGCAGAACCCGCCTGACCATTGACGGCTTTGACACGATAGAGTGTAGCACGAACCATAAATGGTCACTTACAATCGGTACGTTCTTAAGCGCGATCTCTGTCACGTTGGACACCAGGGTGATGCGACGCTGCCGTTGGGTCTGTCGGTCACCCAAGCCGTCGCTCCTGATCATATCGTGGAACTGTTGGAGCGACTTGTTCCACTCCGAGACAAATGTGTGGATCGGGATTGTGGGGATGTACAGTTCCTCGGTGCCTCCTGTGTAGCTGTTTATACACCGTCTGGCTATCAGTGAGCTCCCTTTTGCGATGTAAGTGTTGTACAGGTCCACGATGGAAGAGTATTCTTCTGCTTGACAGACGATGGGCATCATTCTGACACACACGTCTCCGACTCCAGGACGGTGTTTGGTAGTCGAAGCGATCAGTTGAGAGGGTACGTGATTGAAGTCAAGATTACCCAGGGCTAGGTTGTTCCATTCACCCTTGTAGCCGTTCAGCCCCGATACCAGCACCTGGTTATCGCTGCGGTCATCAGTCACCAAGTTCCTCCGTGAGGAAATTGGCTGGGTTAGGACCACTGTCAGAGGTTGTTTGTTGAGCATGAAACAGATGGACCTCTGCGTGGTCATAGTAGGATACGGTATAGTCTCGATGGTCGAGTGTCAGATTGTTGTAGACTGTTGGAAGGTGTGTGTCGTTAGTGGCTTGCTTACTGGCGTGTAAACAGTTTATCATCATAACCCATTCCCAGTAGATCAACTACCATGACAAATTATACAAGGAAACAAACACTTTACACCCAAGGATGTTTTGTAAGACTTTATTTCGATTATGGGATACATCAAGACATATAATAGAAACAATTTCAAAGGATGTACAAAACAGGTAGTATACTCCCAATATGGTACCGTACTACACTGTCTGGCTAATGCAATATGGAGATATATTCTATATCTTGGTGACAACAGCCGAGATAAAATCAGCCACTGAGTCAGCCACCGAGGTGGAATTGTTAGGGCCTCCTCTTCCACCAGAGGGTACCGAGTACCCGGCTTGTTGTTTGTTTATCACTGCCATAGTCGCCTGATGTGCTGGGGGCTGAGACTGTTGGCTGTTGGCTGACGAGGTTGTTGCTGTCGTCATCTCTTCCGTGTCCATGGTGACCATGTCACAGCTCTCCTCGCTTGAGCCGATGTTGCCACGCTTTGAGATCTGCTTCGTGAGTTCGCGTAGTTCGTTCATCAATTTAGAGACATCACCAGGATCGTGTTCATCATCCTTGGCTTGTTTGCGCGCACGCTTATACGGAGTGTCTCTCGCTAAACTCTGCAATGTATCCATACTGGACTGGTTAGATGTGGCCTCCTGTGACACCGAACTGCGCTGCTGTTCTACAATTACGTCTCTTATGCTGGACTTTATCGACTCTATCATCTTCTCTTGCTCTTTCTGGGAGATTGCCTGTCTCTCAGATTCTTCCTTGTTGTACTCCATGGCTATCTTCCTCCTTTGCTCCTCAGTCATAGTCCCGTACTGAACAGATTTCCCACCAAGATTAGGTGAACCGCTCGGGTTGTGCATAGTCTCTCCCCTGTAGAACCCTTGCCCCGTCTGCTGCTGCTGAGGATTCCACAGATGTTGGGCTTGAGGTTGGGTAAAATTCTGAAGTGCGGGGACCAAATGCATGAAACTCTGGAGAGCTTGGAGTTGTGCTTGCGACTGCTGATATGGTTGATTCTGAGGCAGAGCCGGCTGAGGGAGATTCGGCTGCTGCTGCTGCTGCAAAATCTTGATCAGATTATCTATTTGGGTCTGAGTAACGGCCATTGTATCTTGCATCTGTTTGTGATCAGGCGCTAGCGTATCTCCTGTAGGGTATGTCACTCCCCTGTTAGTATCTTCGTCAGTAGGTTTAATACCAGCGCAGAGTTTAGTTTTCACCCCAGTGCGTTGGGTGAAATCATTTGCTCCTTGCATCGTGAACAATGTGTCCGGATCGTCAGGACATGTCAGTCTCTGAGTTAGTACGGTATTCTGAACCTTGATGGCCTCTAATAGATCCTTCAGCGCTCGCACCTCGGCAGCTTGGTGTAGCACGGCCTTCCTTAGGGAGATAACTGTCTCTGTGATACTCTGGCCCTGTGAGCTCTCGTCCAATGCGTCTGAGGCCGTTACGGTCGAACCACATACAACCGGCGCCGTATCCTTAGAGTCGATGCCCGCGTCGAGAGCCGAGTCCTTCAGTGTGGAGAATCCCATCCTGGTCATTGTCTGGGTCAGATATTGCCCTGTCACCATGGTGCAAAAGCAGCCCGGTCTCATGGGCACAGAGACTAAACTACACTCTTCCGTTATGGGGCCGCTCTTGTTATCTCCCACTGTGCCTAAGCTGAAGGCGATACTCATCTCGGGATTCAATACGCAATTGGTGTACTCTGTGTCATCGCACGCCACACAGCAGTACAGGTAGGTTTTGTCAACTGACCTACTGTGCACGTGCCAGTAACACTTAACGCGACCAATGTCCTTTTTGACCTTGTGTAGAAATACAGCCTTTCCGGGTTGAGGCTGACACGCTCCAGAGTAAGCCATGTCGTTGCTCACAATGAAATCTTTCCTCGACTCTGGGTAATTCTCACCCTGAGACACTCCATACACGCTACACACCCCAATGAGAAACTTGTCACTCTGACTAGAAACAATAGTAGCCATGGCCTCTGTGTAATCGGCATCGTTGGTGCCGTAGCACTCTGCGCAGAAGATCGGCACAAATAGAGACGGGTCGGAATGCAGAGGCCCTTCGGGGTACTCGCCTCTATCTGCATAGTCGACTAGGGTCATGCTGGTAATGTTTACCACAGCTCTCTTGTTGTCCTGGGTTGACACTTTCACAAACGCGCACATGTCTTTCTGGCAGAACACGGGGCCTATCCTAGACCCCTGGCTCACCAAGGGTCTTATCTCGCTGGGGGACATTGCAGAGGAGGCGAAGATCTAGGCTTCTGTCACCTGTCTCAGTTAATGCGAACCCGACTGACAACGGTCCACCTTGGTGTTGAAGATGAGATTGTCTCCCCAGACAAAGTCCTTGTCAAACTCGACAAGTTTCCGGAGCGCGAGACTAGAAATGTGTGTCACGGTCTCAACTGTGCAATAGGGAGGTGTACAGGTTACAGGGAAGCTGTGCCTTTCGCTCTTGGTTTGGGTACGCGTCAGCTCGAATATCAGTTCAGATAGCCTCATAGAGTCCGACAAGGACATTTGGAACATGCCACGTAAGTAGGCTCTAGTCCTGCCTTCGTCAACATCGCTCTCTTTAACAGGTGTAGACGAAGCGCCTTTGCACCATTTACAATGCGCACTGTTTACTATGACAATTACGTGTTTGGAACTGACACGGAATAAACAGTGGCCATCCCACAGTGAGCTGCAACACGACCCTATAAGCCCTCCTGCCACAGTGCATTTATCGCTTTCGATAAATCCAGCCACAGCCAGGTATAAGTCTCCGTTTTTACCAACAGCGGAAGATGGCAGAACGGGCTTCCTCTTCACCTTCTTGCTCTTCCTCTCCTTCTGGGTGTTATTCTCAGCAGCTTCCATCATCGACCGAGGGTGGTCGAGTCAGCCTCCCGGAGAGAGGAAAACTGAATAAGAGGGTAAGGGTTAGACCCGAACGGGATGACGCTAACACACAACCTCAGACTAAGAGGCGAACGACAACTGCCTGCTACAGTCACCATCAGGCTACCCCGGGTGAGATGCGAGCATCGGTTTCTATTAGTAACCCTAACACGCCTCGCGATGGCTATTCAGAGTCCTCAGAGGATGGGGCCCCGAACGACGGTTCGTCTGACACGAGACCTGCATCGAAGAGAGGATATTCTTCCGACATGGCAGCGGACGCTATATTCCACATGTTTCCTGAGCCCGCGGAGCAACAGGATCAGGAGCTGTACAAGCTCAGCGAGAATGACCGCTTCTTACAGAAACAATACCCTATGCTGTATATGAACCTCAACGCTAGCGAGCATCCCGCCATAGTCGAAGTGCAGTACGACAATGAGGGTATCGGTTGTCCCGTGTGCGAATTAGACAAGAACACATTGGACTCCATCAAAGTGCTGAAGTCCCATGAGGTGAAAGGTTACCTCGACTCTTACAACCACAAGTTCACAGAGCAACAAGTCAACATTCATCTAGGCCACACCATGAGGGATGACAATGTCATAGATGTGATACAGAACATGTCTGTGGACCTGATTAGCAAATCGTACTCGCTAGCCAATGCCGCTTCTCTACGCATCATGAACCGCATCACCACTCACATGGGTAGACCGCTTTTCGTTCCGGACCACGACGTGGCTAAGGTTCACAATGATGCCGTTAAACAGTTCATTGGTCTTGCGTCTACATGTCAAGCCTTGATGAAATACAAGCACACCGACAATGACAGGGTTCCAGCTCCTAATCCTCTGTTATAACCCTTTCAGCAATAATAAGGTACTATATAAAACCTTACCATATCACAGTGTGACTGACTGTGTTATCCTAATTTAGTCTATGCATCACAAAGACTTGACATTTTATTCTGCCTCGAGCCCTTCACCGCAACCCCAAATAGCACCATGAGGCTTCTGCTAGTGATCTCACTCTCATGGCTCTCATGCCTAATCTGCTCCCCCGTCAAAAACAACGATCCTTACGGATATGCTCCTTACGTTTGGATCACGGCCATCACATGCAACAGCCAGACAGGCTGGTGTCAGGGTAGGAGCCAAAGCGGCTTTGCTTTAAATGTCAACAACTACACAAGAACTAGAGACATGTGCACACACTACTGCCCGGGGAGGATCTTCGCCCACTGGAGACCCTTAGGGGACTCGGTGGGCGATCTCGACAGGTACCGAGCCGAAGGGTCCATACTTGGTGCCTATGTTAGGAGGTTGGACAGGACCTCCTGTCTAGTGATCCCAGGAGGGTTCAATTGTTCAGACCGTGTTGTGGCAAACACCCCGTTGAATAAGATTTCAATTCTACTCCACGCCACACCTGCTAACAGAGACTATTACTTTGGCAAGGACCCCATGGCTGACTGCGGGCCAGATCCTCAGTGCTCAGCTTACAAGCTGTTGAGGAGGACGCTACACGCCCCCGATGCAAGCAGAATATGGCCAGAGACAGATGAGGTCCTTACTATCCGGAACTCTCATTACGCCTGTGTTCTCACCTACGTAGGCCTCGGGGACGCCGAGTCGATAGGTACATGTTACGCTCAACTGGGGGACAATTGTTTTCATTCGAAAGGCAACAGGTTCTGCATAGCCAATTCCAGAGCACCTTGGGTGGGTATAACCAACGCAGATAGTGCAGCATCGGCGCCGATTGCCATCTGCGAGCTCTCGAGTGCGGCGAGTCTAAAGCATCGCGACCCCGCGTACATCCCCACTGCGACAGAGATCAGGGACTTTCTCACACCCTCCTCTTGCGATGCCACTATCCTCTCTCTGGACCGAGCCGTTTACAGGGCAAACTATCTATCGGTACAGCTCGACGTACCCACGTTCTACACAGTGGCAGAAGCGGGCCAAGTTATCATGAAGGTTATATTTGACGAGTGCCTCATTCCGATAGCATCCACAAGCCGAGATCTGACCAAGGTCGTGAGTACCGTAGCAGAAACGCTAGCCAAGGTACGAGTGTCCACGCACTCGACCGCTATCATGCTGGACGCTACTGACTGGGGTACGACTGAGTGCCAGGGGGTAAAATGGCAAGGCTCTAATTTCACCAGGGTTGCAGCAGAGCTCTCATCAGCCCTCATCAGAGAGGGGGTGGTGAAACTATTCCTCAGGCTGCCCAGATCCCACAAGCTGTTGCGCACCATAGACCTCTTGCAGCTGGGCTCGTTCGATGCTTTCATCACACCCCAGGGGTTGGTTGACATGGATAAACCTGGCCACTGTCAGAACATGTGGGCGCCCGGGAGCGGAGACGACACCTCGAAGGGGGTTATGGCGTACCTCTTGACTATGCTAAGGCAACAAGTCAGGGCCAACAAGATAATCTTCACACTGTCTCTTACAGGGGGACTGAAGATTAGGCCGCTGGAAAATAGGGATTCTCAGCATACCGAGATAACGGGCAATCTATCTTTGGCTGACATGGAAACGAACACCGTGTTAAACTGTGAAGAGAACCTAAGCACCAAGTGCTGCTCCGGGTCCAGTGCAACTCTGTGGGCTAGGAACCTGATGGTGAACATCACCGTGACCACTACTTCATTCGAGATGCTCAAGCGGTTTCCCGAGCTGGTAGCGGTCGCGTTCGGTGTAAACCAGTTTGTGATATCCCCGATTGATTCCGATTTCAAACGAGGCGTTCGATCCGACACCCCGGGGATACTGGGTATCACATCGGCGGTGCACAGGCTCAGGGACTGGAAGAGGCAGCAGATGGCGGCAGGCATATCTACTGTCCCAGCAAAGTCTAGCGACAGAAACAGGCGCTCCGCTTCTGATGTCAACAACTCCGGGGTGATGAAGTTGGACGACGTCCTCATCCACATCCCCGAAAGCCAATACAAGGACCCGGCCTCTGGTTCAAAGAACTGTCTCGACCCCCAGTACAACATAGGGTTGAGTAGCACGATTGTGTGTCCCGGGCTCATAGTCGCTCACGGGGCTTTGGGTATATTCAAGGAGCCCCACAGGGAGCTCTACAGCACCAGCTACGATAAAATCTACATAGCCGATTTGTACAAGCTCGAGTCGTGCACCCCGGGAGAACCCAGCAAGAAGGCCGCTATCTCCACGACACCTCCTCAGGTCGCAGTGAACATCAACACATTTATCCCCACGACAGATCTTAACCACTATATGGTAGGCATCCTGGATTTGGTACACGTTGTCGAGTACACGCCTCCCGTGAACAAGGTGTGCACCGCATACAACACGGGGGACATCACACACAGTATGAACTTAGTGTGGGTGGACGACGGTTATACTGTGGACAAACCTGTTGTTGAAGCCGAACATGGTGTGATGGTGAAACCCGTAGAAGCTCTGTATTTTGTCTCCAACTTCACCCCGGGCATAGACTACATCAACCTGAATGTGAGTTGCGTCAATTACGACGTGAGCTCCCTGCGGCCCTGTCTGATTGCCATATGCGGCGGAGACAACAGTTGCAGGAAGGACTACGGGAGGCTCTGCAACTCGGCGCACGAGATCATCAACGACGCTCGCAGGGCCGGGGAGCTGATGAGGGAAGGACTCGAGGAGCTAGCTGTACAGGAGAAGAAGGCTAGGATGTACGAGCTGCCTGACAACGCTCCCTTCCCCTGGCTTGACAAACCACAGAGAGGCAGCGCTAGGCCCAAGAGGTTTATTGGTATCGTGACAGGATCAACCGCCTTAGGTTTGGCGTGGCACATTTCTAATAGGGTCGACGCATTGGAGGAGCAAATGGACACACTTAAGAACTCATACGTTTTCGTGTCGAATACCTTAGTGGAAGTGAGCAACAAGCTCGACTCCAACATAGCCCTAGTCAATGGTAGGATCGAGGACCAGGAGAAGAAGATACAGAAGAATAACGACATCGTCAACAGCAACTTTGCCATGATGAGGGACGCGATGATGAGGAACACGGAGGCCGCTTTGCGTGACACCAACGTCAAGTTCTCAGTCATGGCCAGTTATCAAATGTGGTATGCTCAAATGCAGAGCGTCACCCATCAGATGATGCAGGCCGCCATGCACACCAAGTTCATGACCAGAGGAGTGGAAAATTGTCTGAGGCAGATAGCATCGAAGCGCTCAGGCAGCTGCCCCAGTGGCATGGCAATCATGCAGGAGCACCCAGGCCTGTCCGAGTTTCCCACCGTCGGCACAGCCCTGTACAAAGACAGAAAGCTTTTCATAGCACACTCTATCCCGGGGACCGTTAAGAAGACCGTAGTAAGAGGGATCATACCCATGCCCAAGATGAGCACGGACGGAGTCCCTTGCTGGCCAGACTACAAAGTGTGGTTGATAGATGGCAAGTATTACGAACCGTCCGACTGTTATGGCAAGTACTGTCACAAACCCGAGCTTCACGTGAGGTACCTGAGATGCGTTAAGGACCCAGGTGAATGCAAAACAGTATGCTCCCCTTGTCACCGAGGTATTTGTTACCAGGACAAGAAAGTCACTTGGATGGAGGGTTCTGCCTCCATAGAGATCGAGTCTCCTCCGCTAAAACCCTTCTCAAGGCCGCACATATCGGACGGACCCATGTCTTTCTCAGAGCTAGTGAAAGAAAGCATTCCAGACATGTCAGAGCTTGAGTTGCTGCGTGCCATAAACACCAGCGTAAAGCTCCTGGACGTGAGAGGCGACCTGGATAATATAACAAGAAACCTACAAGAGTTTGACAAGCGGTACGATGAGATTACGGCTAGCAGGGTAACGTTCGGAGGTTGGCTTTCAGGATTTGCCAGTGATACGGCCCTATGGACATCTGTAGCTATTCTAATGACGTGGTCCACGGCTCTATCATTTGGGATCGGGTACATGTTTTTCTTTGGTGGAGGAGGTGGTGGTGGTGGAGGTGGTTTACCGAACCTAACAAAGATGAGGTATAAAATATTATAGACACCAACACCCTTGTATATATGTATATAACCTTGACCTCTCATTATCCCTTTGCCTGTCGATGCTTGAATAAATATCCTAAAGACTCTGTGTCCTTGTGATTGTGTCTTTTATTATATGATAGTAGGATGGTGGGTAACACAGATAGCAACATTGATTTCAAACACGCTTCTTTTCGTTAAACATCTTTATTACACGTTATTTATTTCACTTTACACAATAGACAAAGATAAACTGCAAACTGTCTACACATTTCAAGTTCAACCCTTAGTTTATACAATTGGCCCAATAGTTCACCCACTCAAAGTTTCACTGGAAGACCTGTACAATGGAAGACTTTATTTTATATTTATACTTTATTTCTGTACAGCTCACATGCGGTCACAGGCGATCTCTATTCAGATCGGAAAGTCATTGAAACACGACAACAATCTTGGTGTGGATATCATGCCTATCTCCTGATCGTCCGTAACTGACTGGCATCAGTAACACTGCCACAGTCCCGGACGCGACAACTCCTCCGCCTGAGCGCAACACAACCGATGCGTCCCCCCTCGAGATAACCAAATCGGCACGTTCAACAATTGCCAGGTCTGGTTGCTTCTCAGGGATCACCATCTCTTTCGGTGGCTGGAACCATTCGCTCGAGTGTTCCCCAAAGAACCAGCCCCCGGGGTAGACTGACATACATTTGTTCAAGCGAATGTAGAGGTCAATGATCATGGAACCCTTGACATGTATGTCGCGAATACCCCCGTTGACATCAGGTTCGATCTTGGTATAGCCGATTCTGTTCATAGTCAGGTCTTCCGTGTCTTCTTTCTCTTGGGCTAGAATAAAATTAGGAGCCAGGACCAGTACACCGTGTGAGCTAACGGCAGGGTCATCTTTAGCGGTATAAACAACCAGGGCGCCATTAGCCTCTGTGTCATAGTGTATACCCAGGCCCTCTCCGATGTCCTGCTCAAAATTAGCCAAGGCTCCCCTGGAAATGAGCACTCTGCCCTTTGATGTTACATGTTCATAGTCCCCGAAGCGAACACTGGTGCCATCTCTGGATATGACAACATCGGTGTTGGATGATTCCATCTGGTCACCTGGGGTAGACTGGTAGCGTTGTGTTCTGCGCAGGTTTGGATGGATTACATTTGTGAAATCCCCTTCAATTTTCATATTATCGTAACGATCTGACACAACCGAACCCTCCTTCTTGTTGTCGATTACTACATCCATGGACACTGAGCCATCATAGACAGTCCGCTCGGCCTGACCACAGTCATAACTTATAGTTGTGTGAGACATGGTTATAGTCCACTGTGTGTTGACAATCTCTACTGCTATGGGATCCTAAGGATCCAACAGTGTTAAGCGTACAGTGAGTGAGTGAGCTCTCTTGATCACATTTATACAAAGGTAATAGCCAACCAAGCCTCTCTAACATAGGCTACAATATCCACCCGTGGGCTGACTATCACATACACACACAGACAACATAATAAAGCTCCGGCTGGACACATGAGCCATGCTGTGATAGATAGGATTAGTCTCGGTTGGACATTTGAACTCGGGTTGGAAACAGGAGCCATGGCCCCGTTGGAAACATGAGCCACGGTCGGACAGATGGAACCGGTGTCGATTTTAAACGTGAGCCAACAAGTTTTTCAAAGTGCCAAGTTGACACTGGAGCCCCGTGGCCTCACAAAACAGGGAGTGTGAGAGGGAAAGTTAGAAAAGGGTGGGAGGGAAGAATAGCCCTAAATTGAGACATTGTAAACATGAGCCATGGCTCAGTTGGAGAGAGTCTTGTTTGTAAACATTATCCCTGATTGGATATCTATGGTAGCTCCGCCTCCCGCTCGTAGTCCCATACCCAAAATGTGCTCAGTCTGTCAGTGACTGGGCTAGGGTGAACATCTCCCTTGGCTATTATTTAACTTTGTCAAAGTTTGAAGTTGTTCAAGTGCCAAGTTGACACTGGAGCCCCGTGGCTTCCCAAAACATGCGACGCCTGGGCCCATTCGGTCTAGGCGACGGTCGGACTTTTCGAACCTGTCTCGATTTTAAACGTGAGCCAACAGGTTTTTCAAAGTGCCAAGTTGACACTGGAGCCCCGTGGCTTCCCAAAACATGCGACGCCTGGGCCCATTCGGTCTAGGCGACGGTCGGACTTTTCGAACCTGTCTCGATTTTAAACGTGAGCCAACAAGTTTTTCAAAGTGCCAAGTTGACACTGGAGCCCCGTGGCCTCACAAAACAGGGAGTGTGAGAGGGAAAGTTAGAAAAGGGTGGGAGGGAAGAATAGCCCTAAATTGAGACATTGTAAACATGAGCCATGGCTCAGTTGGAGAGAGTCTTGTTTGTAAACATTATCCCTGATTGGATATCTATGGTAGCTCCGCCTCCCGCTCGTAGTCCCATACCCAAAATGTGCTCAGTCTGTCAGTGACTGGGCTAGGGTGAACATCTCCCTTGGCTATTATTTAACTTTGTCAAAGTTTGAAGTTGTTCAAGTGCCAAGTTGACACTGGAGCCCCGTGGCTTCCCAAAACATGCGACGCCTGGGCCCATTCGGTCTAGGCGACGGTCGGACTTTTCGAACCTGTCTCGATTTTAAACGTGAGCCAACAGGTTTTCAAAGTGCCAAGTTGACACTGGAGCCCCGTGGCTTCCCAAAACATGCGACGCCTGGGCCCATTCGGTCTAGGCGACGGTCGGACTTTTCGAACCTGTCTCGATTTTAAACGTGAGCCAACAAGTTTTTCAAAGTGCCAAGTTGACACTGGAGCCCCGTGGCCTCACAAAACAGGGAGTGTGAGAGGGAAAGTTAGAAAAGGGTGGGAGGGAAGAATAGCCCTAAATTGAGACATTGTAAACATGAGCCATGGCTCAGTTGGAGAGAGTCTTGTTTGTAAACATTATCCCTGATTGGATATCTATGGTAGCTCCGCCTCCCGCTCGTAGTCCCATACCCAAAATGTGCTCAGTCTGTCAGTGACTGGGCTAGGGTGAACATCTCCCTTGGCTATTATTTAACTTTGTCAAAGTTTGAAGTTGTTCAAGTGCCAAGTTGACACTGGAGCCCCGTGGCTTCCCAAAACATGCGACGCCTGGGCCCATTCGGTCTAGGCGACGGTCGGACTTTTCGAACCTGTCTCGATTTTAAACGTGAGCCAACAGGTTTTTCAAAGTGCCAAGTTGACACTGGAGCCCCGTGGCTTCCCAAAACATGCGACGCCTGGGCCCATTCGGTCTAGGCGACGGTCGGACTTTTCGAACCTGTCTCGATTTTAAACGTGAGCCAACAAGTTTTTCAAAGTGCCAAGTTGACACTGGAGCCCCGTGGCCTCACAAAACAGGGAGTGTGAGAGGGAAAGTTAGAAAAGGGTGGGAGGGAAGAATAGCCCTAAATTGAGACATTGTAAACATGAGCCATGGCTCAGTTGGAGAGAGTCTTGTTTGTAAACATTATCCCTGATTGGATATCTATGGTAGCTCCGCCTCCCGCTCGTAGTCCCATACCCAAAATGTGCTCAGTCTGTCAGTGACTGGGCTAGGGTGAACATCTCCCTTGGCTATTATTTAACTTTGTCAAAGTTTGAAGTTGTTCAAGTGCCAAGTTGACACTGGAGCCCCGTGGCTTCCCAAAACATGCGACGCCTGGGCCCATTCGGTCTAGGCGACGGTCGGACTTTTCGAACCTGTCTCGATTTTAAACGTGAGCCAACAAGTTTTTTCAAAGTGCCAAGTTGACACTGGAGCCCCGTGGCTTCCCAAAACATGCGACGCCTGGGCCCATTCGGTCTAGGCGACGGTCGGACTTTTCGAACCTGTCTCGATTTTAAACGTGAGCCAACAAGTTTTTCAAAGTGCCAAGTTGACACTGGAGCCCCGTGGCCTCACAAAACAGGGAGTGTGAGAGGGAAAGTTAGAAAAGGGTGGGAGGGAAGAATAGCCCTAAATTGAGACATTGTAAACATGAGCCATGGCTCAGTTGGAGAGAGTCTTGTTTGTAAACATTATCCCTGATTGGATATCTATGGTAGCTCCGCCTCCCGCTCGTAGTCCCATACCCAAAATGTGCTCAGTCTGTCAGTGACTGGGCTAGGGTGAACATCTCCCTTGGCTATTATTTAACTTTGTCAAAGTTTGAAGTTGTTCAAGTGCCAAGTTGACACTGGAGCCCCGTGGCTTCCCAAAACATGCGACGCCTGGGCCCATTCGGTCTAGGCGACGGTCGGACTTTTCGAACCTGTCTCGATTTTAAACGTGAGCCAACAGGTTTTTCAAAGTGCCAAGTTGACACTGGAGCCCCGTGGCTTCCCAAAACATGCGACGCCTGGGCCCATTCGGTCTGGTCTAGGCGACGGTCGGACTTTCGAACCTGTCTCGATTTTAAACGTGAGCCAACAAGTTTTTCAAAGTGCCAAGTTGACACTGGAGCCCCGTGGCCTCACAAAACAGGGAGTGTGAGAGGGAAAGTTAGAAAAGGGTGGGAGGGAAGAATAGCCCTAAATTGAGACATTGTAAACATGAGCCATGGCTCAGTTGGAGAGAGTCTTGTTTGTAAACATTATCCCTGATTGGATATCTATGGTAGCTCCGCCTCCCGCTCGTAGTCCCATACCCAAAATGTGCTCAGTCTGTCAGTGACTGGGCTAGGGTGAACATCTCCCTTGGCTATTATTTAACTTTGTCAAAGTTTGAAGTTGTTCAAGTGCCAAGTTGACACTGGAGCCCCGTGGCTTCCCAAAACATGCGACGCCTGGGCCCATTCGGTCTAGGCGACGGTCGGAGACACTGGAGCCCCGTGGCTTCCCAAAACATGCGACGCCTGGGCCCATTCGGTCTAGGCGACGGTCGGACTTTTCGAACCTGTCTCGATTTTAAACGTGAGCCAACAGGTTTTTCAAAGTGCCAAGTTGACACTGGAGCCCCGTGGCTTCCCAAACAGGCGACGCCTGGGCCCATTCGGTCTAGGCGACGGTCGGACTTTTCGAACCTGTCTCGATTTTAAACGTGAGCCAACAAGTTTTTCAAAGTGCCAAGTTGACACTGGAGCCCCGTGGCCTCACAAAACAGGGAGTGTGAGAGGGAAAGTTAGAAAAGGGTGGGAGGGAAGAATAGCCCTAAATTGAGACATTGTAAACATGAGCCATGGCTCAGTTGGAGAGAGTCTTGTTTGTAAACATTATCCCTGATTGGATATCTATGGTAGCTCCGCCTCCCGCTCGTAGTCCCATACCCAAAATGTGCTCAGTCTGTCAGTGACTGGGCTAGGGTGAACATCTCCCTTGGCTATTATTTAACTTTGTCAAAGTTTGAAGTTGTTCAAGTGCCAAGTTGACACTGGAGCCCCGTGGCTTCCCAAAACATGCGACGCCTGGGCCCATTCGGTCTAGGCGACGGTCGGACTTTTCGAACCTGTCTCGATTTTAAACGTGAGCCAACAGGTTTTTCAAAGTGCCAAGTTGACACTGGAGCCCCGTGGCCTCCCAAAACATGCGACGCCTGGGCCCATTCGGTCTAGGCGACGGTCGGACTTTTCGAACCTGTCTCGATTTTAAACGTGAGCCAACAAGTTTTTCAAAGTGCCAAGTTGACACTGGAGCCCCGTGGCCTCACAAAACAGGGAGTGTGAGAGGGAAAGTTAGAAAAGGGTGGGAGGGAAGAATAGCCCTAAATTGAGACATTGTAAACATGAGCCATGGCTCAGTTGGAGAGAGTCTTGTTTGTAAACATTATCCCTGATTGGATATCTATGGTAGCTCCGCCTCCCGCTCGTAGTCCCATACCCAAAATGTGCTCAGTCTGTCAGTGACTGGGCTAGGGTGAACATCTCCCTTGGCTATTATTTAACTTTGTCAAAGTTTGAAGTTGTTCAAGTGCCAAGTTGACACTGGAGCCCCGTGGCTTCCCAAAACATGCGACGCCTGGGCCCATTCGGTCTAGGCGACGGTCGGACTTTTCGAACCTGTCTCGATTTTAAACGTGATCCAACAGGTTTTTCAAAGTGCCAAGTTGACACTGGAGCCCCGTGGCCTCACAAAACAGGCGACGCCTGGGCCCATTCGGTCTAGGCGACGGTCGGACTTTTCGAACCTGTCTCGATTTTAAACGTGAGCCAACAAGTTTTTCAAAGTGCCAAGTTGACACTGGAGCCCCGTGGCCTCACAAAACAGGGAGTGTGAGAGGGAAAGTTAGAAAAGGGTGGGAGGGAAGAATAGCCCTAAATTGAGACATTGTAAACATGAGCCATGGCTCAGTTGGAGAGAGTCTTGTTTGTAAACATTATCCCTGATTGGATATCTATGGTAGCTCCGCCTCCCGCTCGTAGTCCCATACCCAAAATGTGCTCAGTCTGTCAGTGACTGGGCTAGGGTGAACATCTCCCTTGGCTATTATTTAACTTTGTCAAAGTTTGAAGTTGTTCAAGTGCCAAGTTGACACTGGAGCCCCGGCAAGTGCCAAGTTGACACTGGAGCCCCGTGGCCCCACAAAACAGGCAACTCCGTTGCCCATCCACTCTCGGCCACGGTCGGACCCAAGTGCGAGATAGAACCCTGGAGCCCATGGCCCCCACCTAGGCCAATTCAGGCCACATCGGTGTCTCATGTGGGTCTCGGGATTCATTGTTGGTCAAGGTTGGATACTTTTTCACATCAAACTTACCATGTGGGACCAGACTCAGTTAGGACAGAACAGAGTAGGAAAGGGTAGATTAGGAAAAGGTAGAATAGTACATAATATGATAGACACCCTTTGCCTGTTGAGATCTATCTAAAGATTATACTCACGTCATTACTGGATGCCAAGAAGTGAGCAAAGGAAGAGCCCTTGTAACCGGGGTTGAATCTGTAGATCCTATTCTCTGGGTTACCACAAATGGTCACTGGTTTCTCTGTGTGTTGAAAAGACTGCAGGTGCTGGAGTTCTTCCATGGCGCTCTCCACCCCAACTCTCAAGGTGTTGCACATGTGTTTATTCTGTGCCTGAACCATGACGTTGATATCGAGGTGTAGGAGAACAGCCGCTAGTAACAGCCTCATCATTAAACTTTTTCCACACTGTCTCGGGGCTAGGCAAAGTGTGTAAGGGTTGGCGTAGCGAGAGAACTCTCTCTCCACCTGGTAAAGGTGACCAAGGGCAGGGTTGACGTGATCATAGTTCTCTGAGCCTAAAGGGGCTAGGCAAAGTTTCTCAAGCAGAGGGTGTTTATACTTGAAGAGAGAGTCTCCAAATTGACTACTGGTAACACCCAACACCACGCCCCTGAAGAGCTCTATCTGAAACGGTTCCATACGCATTCCTTTGACTTGGAAATATTCAAACACTCTATCTATCATACGTTCAAACCGGTACATTACCGAGTTTGACTTATCGTTCACCGATGCTCCGTACAGCTGTAACTCGAGCATCCTCGCTTTAGCACGCTCCACCCCGAGCTCCTTTATTAGCGCAGCTTGTGCAAATCGGTCTTTCATCAGTCTATTGTACTCGGTCATTCTATCGGTATTCATCCGCTCCCTTTCTCTGTTGACATCGGCCTTGGAGAGCCTGGCTCTCACGCAGTCGACAGCAATCCCAATAGGGGCAGACCTAGCGTTGTCAATGGGGTCGCTGACTAACTCGCTAAATAACCACGAGATCTCGCTCGGGTTTGAGGACAGCGCTCGGTGGTGCGGTCGCGACCCTGTTGATGCGTTACACCCAGAGCTTAGCTGGAGCTCAGGTGACTCCGATAATGTCATACTGTGCCCCAGTGAATGCATCACGGACAACGTTTCCATGTGTCACACGGGTAAGGAGCAATCGAATCCCTCGCAATCGACCGTACTAGAGTTTGTGTTACCGATGAAAATTCACTTCAGATACTGTTGGCTTTTCTCTGGTGTGCCCTGCCACACCGCAAAGCGTCTTTGGAACAGAGCAGAACCGCTAACTGACAGAGAACTGCTCTGGGTTAACCGCACGCTCATGACAGGCGAAGAACCCGAGCTGTGCAGCCAGGTGTGTTGTGACAAGATCGACTTCCAGCAGGATATCAAATCATTTTGGTTGACGACTGACGGCCGATTGGTCTACGTGGATAGACTCTCTGAAGACATTAAGTTCCGCCGCATCAGACTTCAGAACATGCGAGTTGCATTGTCACTGTGGACTACCAACCCAGAGCTGTGTGGACAAGCGATGAGGGACTCGGGGTTGGCTCACGGTAACCTTATCGGAATATGCGGAGAGGCAGCCCGTCTAAGCAAAGGCAACTTCTACAACCTATACACGAAGTACCCTCTCCCGATTAACACTGACGGTGAAAAGACAAAGAACCTTTCAATAGAGTTAATGTGGGTGTCAGAGAAGGCAATTGACTCAAAAGAGATAAGGAGTGGTGGGGAGTTACTGCTGCAGCTGCAGCCTCTCTACTCTGCCTATTTCAGCTTCATGACGGACAAGGCCGCTTGTAACGAACTGAGTGAGAGAGTCGTGCGTTTGGGTGCTGAGTGGTTGGTGCAACAGGACTATTCCGAGGTTGAGTCGTCGCTGAACCTCAGAAGGAACTGGGTTACAAGGATTGTCATTACATTGGCTCTCTTTCTGGCTATGCCGTGAACAAGGAGCAACTGGGACATGAAGCACGGTTGGAAAAGCCTGTTGACACGGGAGATTAAAAGGAAAAATGTTCCCGACCGGATGAGTTACTTCAGGCCAGAGTCAATTGACAGTCTTTTATCTGGGCATGTGGAGAGTACTCACATTAGAAACCTGACTAGCTAAGACAAAAGGGTATATTAACTAGCAAATAGAATGTCAACACTGGGGCAGATTGAAATCAGGACCGACAGCGCTGAACCAAGCACGATAATGTTTCCCAACCGGTCCTGCGGAGGCATCCTGCGAAAGACACCTAACTGCGCCGCTGGAAAGGAAGACCCGGCGGCCGCTTGGGCTGCACAGATGCTCTCACGGAGGTTTGTCAGCAAGCAGAATGTGAATGAAGCTATTGCAGATATGTGTAACAAACCTGTCGGGTATTACATTTTCATAAGGCCTGACAACATGGAACAGGACAGGTTTGAGGTGCTGGTGAGGCACCAAGATAAGACTGTTAGCTACAACATCCTTCCAGACAAAGACTACAGCGTATACATAATGGCCACCCTGGAGGGCGTAGGGGTACGGTACAATACTATATCAGAGCTTGTACAGCAATGGGACGACAGTGGCGACGACTACGAGATGATCAGAAACATGGAGCTGGACGAGAATTATTCTGGTTTGACACAGCAACAGGAGAGGCTAGACACCTTGTACAATGTAATAGGGGCAGTAAAACAGTCGGATCGGACCAGACTCCCTCCGATCTACAGATCCCAGAAGCTGCAACACTACCGGAACGCTGCGACAGGTGTCAAGGAGGACCCCAGCTCTATGAGGGTGGAATCAAAGGATCCAAGATCACATAGTCACGGCAGCCTAGACAGCGTGCACAGTTCCCTAGCAAACGTGAAACCTTCTGACCGTTGCACACGGCCCAGTATCCACAGAAGTCGTAAGGTGCGTCTGCACCAGGACGTTGCTCCTCGGGTTGGAAAAGAACACGTGAACCTGGTACAGCGTGACTATGAGCAGGCTGAAGGTACAAACAAGGATGGGGACTCAGAGTGCTATGAGGTTGACTACTACCAGGACGAGTACTATGATGTCAATCCAAACACTGATACTAAGGCTAAGGTTGATTTTGGAGCAATTGGGAGAATTAGACGACCAAACACATTTCAGTAGCCACATCATTGCCTCCACTTGATAGAGAACGAATTGTTTACTTTTACAGACCATGTATTATGTATGTACAATAATGTATGTACCTGTGTGTATGTGTGCAGAATAAAGACAGAACCGTAATATACATTTGCTACCTGGTGTGCTTTATTATCAACACAATTGGTATATGACAGAATTATTAGGATATTTCATAATGATACAATAGATAATGACAACATGTGTGAGCGATCACTATTCTATGGCTTTCACGGCCTCTTCAGCTAGGAGCATCAGCTTGTTATCGTGATAAATACAGTCTTTGTGATGCCCGAGTAGTGTAGTTTGTCTTCTCCTATGCCTAGTCCCACACAGGTGTAGTGTGGTGGTCCTTCTCAGCATGATGGACAACATTATCATTGTATGAGGCTAGAGCCTCTTCACTCAGAGAGTCCAAGGCTTTAACGGCATCTTCGGCTAGGAGCATCAGCTTGTTATCATCTTGCTGTAATATATAATCGTACATGTCTGCCTTGTCCTTGGGTTGCATGTTCGCAGTAGTGTGGTGGTCCTTCTCAGCATGATGGACATCATTATCATTGTAGGAGGCTAGAGCCTCTTCACTCAGAGCCTCCAAGGCTTTAACGGCATCTTCGGCTAGGAGCATCAGCTTGTTATCATCTTGCTGTAATATATAATCGTACGTGTCTGCCTTGTCCTTGGGTTGCATGTTCGCAGTAGTGTGGTGGTCCTTCTCAGCATGATGGACATCATTATCATTGTAGGAGGCTAGAGCCTCTTCACTCAGAGCCTCCAAGGCTTTAACGGCATCTTCGGCTAGGAGCATCAGCTTGTTATCATCTTGCTGTAATATATAATCGTACGTGTCTGCCTTGTCCTTGGGTTGCATGTTCGCAGTAGTGTGGTGGTCCTTCTCAGCATGATGGACATCATTATCATTGTAGGAGGCTAGAGCCTCTTCACTCAGAGAGTCCAAGGCTTTAACGGCCTCTTCGGCTAGGATCATCAGCCTGTTATCATCTTGCTGTAATATATAATCGTACGTGTCTGCCTTGTCCTTGGGATGCATGTTCGCATAGGGTTCTTCTAGGATGGTCTCCATAGTCTTGAGAATATCTTCCAGGTTACGATCTATATCTTCTAATAGAGTGTCATCAACAAACACCTTGACCCTTGTATCGTCAGGGCACACTGTCAAAGGTTACATTGATACCAAGGTGGCCTGTACAACCACAGCAATGAATATCAATAGCCTGGTCATGGTAACTGTAGCATCACAAGTCCGACCTGTGCATTCGTTTAATAACAGTTATTGTAATGTCACCATAGCTCCGAATCGGACAACCGATACAAAGGTAGGTCTGTTAGTGGATGTAGAAGGTGAGAACGTGCCCAGCGCTGTTCTCTACATCAGCCTGTTTATCCTAACACTACTAGTTTATCCCAAGAATACTTACTCATTTCATCCAGCCAGCCAGCTCTGGTGCTCTGTTATGTGTTATGTGACTCTTCCCTTAGCTTTCCTCTACCACCTACGGTCGGTCTGTCATTCTGCAAAAAACTAAGAAGTAGGCAGCTCTTCCCTGCCACTGTTAGATGGAAGACATTGATTCACACGGTTCGAAAGAGTCTAACTGGTTCGGTGACTCTCAGTAGGTATTAACTAATATATGCTCCCAAATGTACCTCTAAGGTCTAGACAAAAAGAGAAGTTGGGAACAGTAGTGGCGAGCAGGGTTAACAGTGTAGGTGAACAAGGCACTGGGCAACACGCTGGGTCAATAAGGGATGTCAACGTGAAACGACTGTTTCAAGCTTGGATAGGGCACACTCCTGCTAACCTGGACATGTCATTTGAAGAGTTTCTGCTCATGTCATCACGGGAAACTAATGCCTTTGGTGTTGAGTTCGCTACAAAGCACAGCGAAATGATCAGGAGGATTCTCATTAGCTACGCTGGCTCTGTCAATATCATACACGCCTTGTCTGGAGTCAGGGACACTAGACACACCAGTCGACTCGGGTACGGAGTCGGGGAGACTAGACTCCACAGTCCACTCGGACACGACCGATACAACAGCGACGTGGACCGACACGGTGCTACTGGGTATGACTATGATGACCAGGATAGATTGTACGCAGAGGAGTTTGAGGTGGACGATGATCTCGCAGACTACGTCACTGAGATAAGGCTTCAAGAGGGGTTTAAACGAGGCCATGCTAGTCATAGCAGAACACACCAGTGAGCTTAGCTTCTAGTAGCCTGGCGACCTTGGCGCTGGGGTTCAACATACACAGTGAATGTGCAGGTTACACAACACTCTTTCTTTCTATTATTAACTACAAGCAAACCTATAAGGACCAGTAAAACTCTCTGCTATAGATCACACAAGGAAGGACTCGATATGGAGAAGATTGACACCCGTGTAAAAGCGTTCCTAGATAGGCACGGTCACACGAATGACAGTTCCAAGTTCCTGGGGATGAAGTTTCTAGTGTTTACAGCTTTGCCGGTGAACGCTCTACTTGCCATGGGTGTCACTGAGAAGTTCATATGTGACCATAAACAACTTGTACAAAATGTCACCCAAAAGTGGCTGGTCCCACATGTGCAGATGCAGCAAGATGAGCAGGTACAGCAAGTACAGCAGCAACAAAGAGGAGAGCGGAAAGCTAGACCATGGATGCAGGAGCACAATCGTGCCACCGCACGCTCCACAAGCCCTGATTTTGCTTATCGCACTCCAGCTGTGCCAGCTGATACGGTATGTGCCACTTATCAGCAAAAGCTCGGGGACAATTGCTGCAGACACTCTGTGGGAGCTAACCATGTACGGGATCAGAGTCCCGAAGCGAGTTGCGCTGAACCATCTCAAAGCAAACAGCAGCTGAGCTCAGAATGTAGAAGGGATATGCGGCTGAGGTCTGATGTTACAAAGGACATGAACCAGCCCAGGTCTGCTGTCAGAAAGGGCATGGGCCAGATGAGGTCCGATTCGGACCGTTGGGGGTTAGAGTAGCACCAGGTGACAATATTGAACCAACATCATCGCAATCATGCATGAGAAGAGACAGGCTTACTCTGAACAGAGTGCTCATTCCACCAACCATGGGTAGCATTTGAGAAAAGGATGGATGTCTCACCGAAAAGGTTTAGATAAAAGGCAGTTGGGTCGGGAAAGCAGAGCTGTACTGAACAGTTTCCTTTGGTCTATATCGTATTTAAGAGCAGACTCAACTCATAACACACTACATCCTAATCATTTGGTTAAGGCTCACCCTTCAGTCAACCCGTTTATCTGTGCAGAGTGAAAGCCACTCAACAGGTGCTGCATCTGGGGTGCTCACACCAGCCGTGCCTGATACAGGACTCCGCTAGCTGCAGCTGTAATGAACTATACCACAGCCCCAGTCTCAGCTCTAACCCACACCCCGACCAGCGGCTCCAGCACTGGGAGCACTACTACCCTTACCTTGTCACAAACTGAAAAGAGGTCTACCCCTCTCACTATACCAAGTCACAGCACGACCACGACCAGACACTACCCTTTGCAGTTGTGTGAGAACCCAGGCCATTGCAACCCGGTCCTAAAGTACATCATGGACATGGAGTATGAGGATGAACAGCTTCGAATCTACACCAAAGGTGACCGGGATACTGACGAGGATGACACTGATTCCGAGGAGTCGTACGAGGACGACACTGACACTAGGGATGAGGGTCCCTTCATGGAAGAAGAGGAAGAGTGTTATTGGTCAGACCCAGACATTGATCCCGCTCTCAGAAGCTACCACGAGGATGAGGTTGCGTACCGACGTAGTAATGGCCTAGACTTCTACGACCAAGGTGACGGTGGGGTTTGGTATAACCCTGGTGGATACATCAAGATCGAAGGAAGAGCGACAGGAGTTGTGTTTGAAGATGAATAGCACCATTGTTTGCAAACCCTTGTGCTTATATATTATAACCTCAGATTGCTAATAATAAAGACACTCTCCATATCATTTGTACACATTGGGAATTGTTTATTGAATCACTGTGCCCTCAGATTGCTAATAATAAAGACACTCTCCATATGAATTGTACACATTGGGAATTGTTTATTGAATCACTGTGCCCTCAGATTGCTAATAATAAAGACACTCTCCATATCAGTTGTACACATTGGGAATTGTTTATTGAATCACTGTGCCTGTTGCGTGTTATAGATACTTGCTACTTGTAATAAACCTCACCACCTAGGCTGATAGACGTCTCACCGCTGTATATCTCGTCTCTGGTGTGGCATAGAAGTAAGAACGCTGAAAGCATATCGTCTCTGGTGTACTCTCCCTGTACAGACTTCTTGCCACCGGTTGTCACGATGCTACCTTTCGCTGACTCTGAGATGGTTACCATTGACATTTCCTCTCTCAATTTCCCCAGTAGCATTTTCCCCTGCTCGGCGTGAGCCTTGTCAGTGAGCCGATCCACAGGTAGGGCTATGATGTCACGTGTCTCCAACACACCAGCCATTATATCTGTGGCGACATTAACTCCTTTTCGTGAGCGCCTATACATGAACACGTCCATGTTGGAGCCCATCTTGTTGCTGGAGCCAGCACCCTTGGAGGTGCCCATGGTCGACTCGAGCATCCTAGTGTTTTTAGTGGCCTCGGATAACACTGCCCATCCCAGGGACATTACTGTGTCACAGTAATAAAGGGTTTCTCTATTGATCGCAAACACCGTACTGAGAACCATTGCGAGTTTGGTCTTGGCACCAACGTGCTTCCCTAGCATGTACTTGTTGTTGATATGTGACCACTTGCTGTAGAACAGGACCTTGAACCCCGAGCGCACTAGGGTGTTCTCGATTAGATGTTTGACATCGACCAGTGCGTTGACGTAGGTGTTTTGTTCAAATACCACGATAACAGGCACTTCCTTCCACATTACTCTGGGCATCACAACTTTCAGTAGTCTGATGTGAGCACTTAGAAGAGCGGCGTACACACGAGTAACCTGATCCAAATCGCGTATCTCCAGTTCCTCCAGGGCCATAACCTGAGAGAAAAGGATAGAGATAGTACATTAGACATATCAGTTATAAACACATTGCTATTGTTAGAGCTATTGCTGACGAGAAAGCACAAGAACGACTCTAGCCACTATGTTGTGTCCAGCTTGCACAGTTGCTCGTGAGTCCGTGGCAGCATTGATGACGGCTCCATGGGAGTACCTCCTTTCACAGTACGAGTTCATGATAGTGTTCGCCTCCTTCCAGCGCAACATTATCTTCTACTCTAACATGGATCACGGCCAGCTGAAAACCCTATATAGTCAGATCGTATCTTTCTCACCTGCTAGGATACTCATGGTCGACGCCTTAATCTCAGTTTACACCAAAGGCCGACTCGGTAATCACCTACACTGTGATTCGTTTGATGTGCCCTGTGAGTTGGCGAGGACTATAACACTTGCCATAGGCAACCAGGTCCCGGAGCAGTTCATACACGAGTGCATCTCGAGCTGTCACTGGAAGGGGTACGGCGATATGGTGCTTGCGGCGTTCGCTTCAGCTGAATCAATTCGCAGCGGACCCCTTAAGTACTTGGCCGTTATCAAAGAGAGCCTAAGGGAAAGAGGATCTCTTCACACCATCATATCTCTAGCGGTTACCGGGTGGATGGTGAAACTCTCAGACTCCAAATGCACATGCGGCACCTGGTGTCAGGCCGTGGAACTGATCTCGTGCTTCGTACCAGACACCGAGACAACGCTGACGATCCAGGAAGAGGCTCGTATAAGAGCTTACATTTGCACCCTGTTAGACCTGAGTCCGCCTCCAAACACATCGTCTCGTGGCGGGGAACACAAGAACTTAGATTACGGATACATGTTTAGAGACCTTCTGGTATCGGTCTTTGATTCGGCTGACGACGTGACAACTCACCACTAGCTTTCCGCTTGTCAACTCCACAGCACAGCACACGCCGGCACAGGATTTAGAGCCTCCTCCGAATGTCGGGTCGAGACACAGGTACGCTCTGGCCACAGACGCCCGACTCATGTATTCCAGGGTGACACTGTTATTCGACAGGAACTTGTTTATGACCGAGGCCTCGAAGGGAGTGCTCTTGTCCGTCTTGGTATCCGTGGACGAAGTGCTGCTGCTACCCGTGACTTCGCTCTCGAATCCTTTCGGCGTGACCATGTTCATCAGCTCCTTCAGATGGTTGTCTACGGATATATGTTGTGGACAGTACACTCCGAGGCAGAAGCAGGTCGGTCCCGGTTCCCTTTCGTGATACCTACACTTGAAGCTCTGCGACACAACGTGGTACGCGGGCTCCCCGTCGTCCCCGCGGATATCCGCCACTTTGTTCAGCCACGGAGTGTTGTTGACATGACTTGTGATGTGCACTTGCTTTCGCCCTCTGAATGCAATGTTCGGCAGCACAGCCAGTAGCACCTTAGAATTAACAAAGCCCACTTCGTCCACCAGAATGAGATCGGCGCTCTGTCCTCTGCTAGCCTGGGAAGAGACAACACATGGAGAGATGTGAGTGGTTACGCTGTGCTGTTGTCATGCCATTCATTCAAGATAATAACACCGGTGATTGTACGGTACGGTTCATATTGTCAAGAAAGAGAGTGGAGAGGAAGGTGCTATTGGAGGAAGTGAATAGACAGAAGAAGGAGAAGAATAGCAAGAGGAAAAGGAAAGCAGCGGAGCCCGATAGTTAGCGGACCCGGGATGAACCATTCACATATAGAGTTAATAGAGGATCCCCAATGGGTTTCCTACTGTGTTGAGAATGAATGCTCTTTCAGAGATCACATTCAGGGGTACGTGTGCAGAACACACTGCAGCAGACACGTGTGCTCAGGTTCCAGTTGCTCCTTGATACAAACCATGGTAACTCGAACCCGGTATCAGACCGGGTCCATTGGCTCTTCATGTCCCGTTGCGGCTCTGCTCGTTTTTCACAAACCTGAGTTGGAGTTCAGAGGTCCGTACTACATACCCGACAAAGGGGATCCTGTCGAAATGGGTTATGGTGCGAAAGAATATCAACCAGCGAAGGGGGTGTGCTGCTCGGATGGGGACGGTGACCATATAATAATCAAAGCCAGCCTGTCTGTCATAGTGGCATTGTTCTCAACAGCGCTGTCCGAAGGATTCCGTACTCAATATGATATAATCGACAAGAGTCAGGGTGTGAACACTTCGACAGGTACCCCGTCCTTGCCATGGATGGCAAAGATATTCGAGCTGGCTGAGGTGATAGAGCTTAAGACCAAGCCCGAGCTGCCTTGCTCACTAGAGATGTCTTTGGTTGTAAAGGAGGCCGCGTTGAAGACCGCCGTGTCCATATCTACCCTGTTCAACTCGCGTAGAGACATGATCAAGCGGTTCATGAAGAGAGTAACGTGCAGGTACAACGACAAGCACGCAAAGAGAGCGGACTTTTATACCATGGTGGTAATGTTGGCGTTATGTTTCTTCCCATATTTAAAGCATCGTGTACTGTGCGACCTATTTAACAACAGGACCTTGGTGATTATGTGCTTCGACAAGACTCGTACCAGACACAACCAGTGGTCTACACTCTCGACTCACGTCCACCTGCACGTCAACCAGCCCGAGTTTGTAAACAGGGTGCTGTCCACCAGCCATCTCGACCGGGGGCTGCCGATCGTGGTTACTGTAACCTTGACCAAGTACATTGCGGAAGCTAGCTACTCTGACAGAGACAGTGCTATGGCTCACGTCCAGACTCCCGGGGATCGCAGGGATCGACTCGAACAATGCGAGGGTACAAATGAGCCTGAGACGGGAAAGGTCTCCTCGCTACACGAAATCAAGCCTAAGCGAATCATGGGGAAAAGGAGGACACCTTGCTCGGCTGGATATTACGAAACACACGAGGGCAGAGTGGATGGGAAGGTGATGCGTTTAAAGTGGCAATAGCAGTGGCAATCGAGGCCACTCTTGCTCTGTGTATGTGTTGTCAATGCTGTTGTGTTCACATTAGTGCACAAGGCATGTGTTATTCTATGTCACTGTACAATAATAAAAGTGTATTTACAACCCATTACACTATGTCGTCTCCTTGGTTGTTTAATTCATATGAGGGTACTTGGTAAAGGAAATGAATGGAAGCCATTGATTCATGTACAGTCATTGTACTTTATTCAGATATTGCTGCATAGATATAAACACCACAGGTTCACGTGAGTCTGGTGTCCATAGTGTCAAAGTGGTACAGGTGATTCATCGGGTTGTCTTTCACCCGGTGATTTAGCAGACCTTTTCTTCTTCTTCTTCTTTTGCATGCAGACGGGTCTTTTCCAAGTAATTGTAGCATTACTCTTAGGTTGTTGCTTAGGGCGCACAGCCTGCCGACTCTGCCGACCCTGTCTCGTTGCCGTGTAATTAGAGAGTAATGTTTCGTATTTGTCAGCAGAGCATCTTGAGCGCTCCGAGTTGTACTTTTCCAGTGCCTCGCGTTTCCACTGTAAGTTGACAATGTTGGTTATGGGAGCGTCACCGAACTGCACCAGTGCGTCGTACGAGTGCTCGGGGCCGGCTCTGATGACTCTATCAGCGAAGTCTCTCCTGAACGCTATCCCGCAGTGCAAGCAGTTCCAAAACTCGTGAGAAGGGCATGTACGCCGAGGCTGCCGCTCCTGGACACACGGAATGTGTTGCACCTGTGAGCTCAGGCTCTCGGGACAATCTGAAGCCAACGTGATCTTGGTCAAAGACGTAGATGCCTTCACAGGCCATGTCCTTTGGGGAGTCTCCCATTCGTACGTAGCCATGATCCAGCTGTCGAAGCGTACAGTAGGCAGTGATGTGGGAGAATAACCATATGAGAGAAGCTATCTTTCTGTTATAAGTGGTAGGTTGTACGGTTTTGTGCAACTGTAGCTCTACCCCCTTGTCCAAGGGTAAAGCGATCATAGAGACTCTCTTGGACACGGCTATGTTCTTCACCAGACCTGAGGCAGTCTGTATAGGGAAGCCCGATGCTATCAAGTGCTTGAATAACACCACTCTCTCAGCCGTGCAGTTATATTTCAAGTTGTATCTACGGACCGGGCCTATCATCGCCATGCACATGTAAGAGAGCAGCTTATCGTTGGTGCCTGTGGAAGCTGTTGACATTAGGTTCATTCTCAGATCTTCCACTTTCAACAGAGCCCTGAGGCTGTCCAGCTCCGCTTCGGGGTACTGCCCAGACAGGAACTGGGCTCTCTCCCGACTCCTATTCAGAGATCCGTAAAATTGGTAGAGGCAACGCAGGGGATAGGAGCTCAGATATCTAGGTGCCTCTAGCTCCTCCAGTGTGTGGCTATGCGATTGGAGTTGGTGGAATATGTCTTTACCCAACGTCTTCTGCTTGGTTATCTCATCACGTCTCTTCAGGGACTCCAACTGCTCTAGGAACTTGATGGGTTTCAGACTTTCACCGGCGCATCGATCATCGTTGGTGGCATCGGTTAGGAAAACGCTGCCACAAGGTCCGGCTCGCACCATTTCGTCGCTGTCGTCGATCCGGAGTTGACACGAGTCCGCGGCTTCAACGAGGATGTCTTTCTGTCCGAACATGAACTGCTCGTGCCTGAGCGTGAAGTGGTAGCACATAATCTTCCTCCTCACTTCTTCCCAGGTATCGACCGTGATGTCCGTTTCAAATAAACACTCGGGACACTCCTTGGTGTCCATAGCCAGCTGCGGCACCATGGGGTACCGGAGCAATAGCGAAAGGAAGTCCTGTAGCGAATCCAAGGTGTTGAGGGACTCTTCGTGAGAGCACGTCATGACATCTCTGCCCAGCTTCGCGTACACACTGACTGCCTCTGACAGTGTAAGCGGTTGATTTGGGGTACCGACTATGGTTTCTCCCTTCTCTACGCCTCGGCACGTGAGCCACACTGTGTACTCGTTCACCTGTTTGTCACAAGGTTCTTCCGGTGTCAATGACGACCGCTTGGGCTCCTCAAATGAGTCTAGGAATTGCTCCAGTTGTGAGTCAATCTCTCCCAGTAACCTCGCTCTGCACGCCAAGTCGTACAGGTCGATCACTGTCGTTGTCATTCTCTGCCCTTCCCGATGCTCGAGATCAGAGCCTCTAGCGCTCCCGGGGCTACAGTGTCTGCGATCTGTCTCTGCCCCTCCCACTCCGCTAGACACAACATGAGTCCTATCCATCTGGGGTCTCGTGAGCACGCTGGGTGGTTCACGTCGCTTCTCTTGGAAACAGAGGGCCAAAGTGTCGTTAGTTGGGCAAATGCCGATACTCCAGCGTCACAGATAAACTTCTCTGGCAACGGGTAGTGAGAGGTAGGCCCGTCGTGTCCCGCCCAAGGCAAGCTGGCCTCTCTTTCTAGGTTGGGCCGTAACTCCCTGAACGCGTAGGATAGTGCGCCCGCTCTCTTCCTACAGCCCGTGGTAACGACGATGCAGCGACTGACCTCGCGAGCTAGTTTAAGAATTTCCTCTCTCCCCTCGTGTACCACGATGGCAATCCTTGGCTTTATAGGATATACAGCCGGGGAGACTCTGTCGGCTAGGCAAAGTGTTGCCATTACCGTGTTAAGAACATTAGACCCAGCGGCGTCTGACTGGCCGTGTACAAACACGGGTCTCAGTCCACACCCGTAAACAAGTACGGTGTAAACATCGTACATCACGGAGAAGAACTTGTGAGGTTTGTAATACTTCACTAGCCTGCCCTTGTTGTCCAATTGCGCCCTGGTCCTGTAGTCCTCGTTGTGGACGGGTTCGAAGAACACATGTCCTCCGTCACCAGGGAGCCTGGGGATGAACTCAATTTCCAGACATGAATTGAGTATCATGAAACATGAAACTCCCCTCTCACGCCACTCACAGTTCACCATAATGGGCCCCCGGGTCTCATCGTCTGCTAGGTCGTCTTGGTCTTTCTTGTTGTCACGACCTTTGACGTCTTCGTCTTCTACACTTTCTTCAGATCCGCTCTCGTCGTGATCATCGACCACTCGGGATCCGCTTTCCTCGTCTGCTTGGGCATCGTCTTTGTCGTCTTCATCTTCTACACTTTCTTCCGACCCGCTCTCCTCGTGATCATCAAGCCCCTCGGATCCGCTTTCCTTCTCAGAGTCCCCATCCGAGGACTCTCCGCTGCTGTCGGAGACCCCTGGTTCGCGTTCATCGTAGCTCACGACTTCACCTTCCTTACGTCTAGCAAAGGACTCCTTGTAGTCGATCAGGTACCAAAACCTCTCTCGCCTAGGTATCAGTTTCCCATCGGAACACCTCTTCCATTCTCGCAGCTGCTTGCCATACCAAAAGCGACCCGCAGAGTCTCGAGCGGGTGCCTCCGTGAAGTCCGCGCGCCCAGACTCCCATCTGTACTTTAACTCGGACACCTTGGTGCAAAATGAACCCGGGTCCCTCTTTGACCACGGTAAGGGTTTCTTCCAGGTTTCAGGGCCCCGAATTCCCTTTGGTAGACAGCGCAGCTTGCAGAACTCACTAAGTGAACGGTTGCAACGAACGTGTACCTCCGAACAGTCAATCTCCCCGCATTTCACGCTGTCCAGGGGTGTCTTGATGACAGCGTGCACGCCTGCTTCCCCTTGCATCGCTGACACCTTCAATGTCCCTGGGTTCGAATGTAACACCAGGTTCCCGGAAGAGTTGACACGAATAACCCCTTTAGACTTTGCGAGCAGAGCGGTCACGTCCTCCCTACTGCAGCAAGGCTTTTTACAGGAGATGAGATACCCGGTGCTACTTGTTTTCAGAACGTCTAAACCTGGGGGTAACGTGTGAGTCCACCGTTGTGTACCGGAGTCAGCTTCGGGCGTGAAGACAGTCACAGTTCGGGATCTGAATGGTCCCGTTGCACCCGCAAACCAGGCCAGTGCCCGCTGCAGGTACTTGTAGACCCCGCGTCTTAGGCATTGTACCTCGAGCTCTTCGTGAACCTCTCCCGAGAGCATTCTACACGCTAGGGCCTCGACAAACTCTGAAGCTGAGCATACCTCTTTGTGGTAAATCAGACTCACGTCAACAGGACTGTCCCGCTTGGTGCCATCGCCGTGGCCATTGCAACCGTGACATGGGGACGCGTACCACTCTCCGGGCTCGACTATCAGGATTAGGTTGGAGATGGGCACCAGAGCGTCACGTCTGAACGTAGCGAGTCCTTTGTTCACCACCTTAGAAGTACCTCTCGTCCAGACCTTTTCGCTAGGGCACGTCAGCACCCGGGAGCACAGGTCGTCGAATCCTTTCCACGCAGCGGGGTCTCGGATTCGAGCCGTCCTAGAGTCGAGCTCCACACGCCCGAGCACCGGGAGCATTCCTATCACCAGTTTGCCTCGAGAACTAGTCAGCCCCAAAGGAACACTGGCAGGAGGAGCGTCACACAGCCACTTTACAGCAGCTACGTGAGAACCCAGGCTCCCTATCGCGTTCAGGTTCTCGGAAAGAGGGTATTCCTGCTCCCAGTCCTGATCCTGCGACGCCTCACCGGGGGCCTTGTTGAACGTCCACTGAGTAGCTATCAGTTTTTTCCAAGACCTCTGGTTCGCCTCGTACCCCTCTAAGGGGTCCCGGCCTCCGCTGCGCATGAACATGTCGTTGATCACGGAGCTCTTATTTTTACACTTGATGCGGTCTCGGGAGTCTATCGTATCGGGAGCTGGCCACTCGGGGTCCTCTTTCTTCAACACATCCGTTCTGTACAGAGAGCTGCTCTCTACGACTATTGCCACGGACTCGAGCTTCTGCACCAATGGCCCCTCGTCCCTCAGGTAAAACAGTGGGGACTCGGACGCGAACGCTACAGTGTAACCGTCTACCACCGTGGTGCCAGGGTATCGGTTGACACCGTAGGACCTGCTCGCTAACCGCATGAACGACCAATCACCCAGACTGCTCCTGACCTTACTCGGGAAACACTCTACCTTCTCAAACTCAAACACGGGGCCCAGCGTACTTGAGTAGGCTCGCAAGAGGAGCTGTTCTTCGTCTCCGCGAGGCAACAGCTCGCACCCTTCCCAGAGTTCGGAGGCCTGTACGGGCGAGGGGTTGCAACACCTCGACAGCAGAGGCGCCAGCCTATGATCCTGAGCGCACAGGAAGGCCCCGATGGTGTTTGCCCTCAGCCTCTGTGAGTGGAACGGCTCGTCCGCGCCCCTCGTCCACACCGATGATCCTCTGTGTCTAGTGAGCGTGATCAACTTGCACATGGGGAAGCAGTTTACCCTGCAGCTTTCCGCCAAATGGCTCAGGAGAGCGTAGACCGGAGACAGCTCGCCCCTGCCGTGCACGGTGAACTCGTAGTCAAGCATCACGTCTCCTACGGCCATGTCCGGCACGCACGGGTGAACTGATCTGTAGAACCAGGTCAGACAGGCGCTCACATCAAAGTTCCTCTTGGCGCCCCGTGTGACAGAGACCCTGGCGCAGTGTCCCAGTAGCACTGCCTCGTCTAAGCACGCCTCGTACACGGAGCCGCATTCGCCTGGAGCCCTGTCTGCCCTAACCATGGAGTAGTGATTCGGGTAACACTTGACTGTGAGGTTGAGATTGTATTCCGACAGGGGGTAGGAGAGCGTGTCTTCGTCACTCTCGTCCAAATCGGTTTCTTTCGCTATCTCGATAGAAGGGAAGAACTCTCCATCTCCTATGGTGGACAGGGCCACCGAGGAGCCGAGCTTCTGCCTTTGCAACCTAAGCCAAGATCTTTTGTACAGAGGCCGTTTACAGCCAGGGTCTGCAATATCGGGGTCGTCGACGGCCACGTCGAACAGGCACTGTTGTACCTTCCTGCGACAGGTCTTGAAGAGACGAAAGAGTTTATGTTCCTCGTAGCCTCTCGCGTCCTCGCTACATACGGCCTGCTCGATCCTTGACATCTCCACGACTGTACCCCCATCGGCAAAGGAACCCGAGTCGACTTTGGCCCTGCCGGTCTTGGGAGAGTAATTGAGTTGAAAGAAGCAGTCGTTGTTATCGAGTAACCGCGTTTGCAGGGAGCTGGGTCTTTTCTCTGGTACAATGACACAGAAGTCATCGGTGAGCAATGTAGGTTCCCCTGCCCAGCTGGATTGGGGTACAACTCCGTTCGTGTTCGGGATCTTCAACATGGCTCTGCTGTGTCCGTGCTTGGAGTTGAAGACCCCGCAAGCCCTCAATATTCTCAGGTTAACCAGCCCCAGAGTCCGTATCCCGATCGTGATCCACTTGAAACTTGCTTTGCAACCTTGCCCGCGCCCAAACAGGACCAAATGTCCCGTTCTCTGTCCGGTCCTGGGAACGGTGCCGATGACTGTGGATATGTTTGCTACGACTCGATCTTCATCGTCCGTGTCATCCTCGGCTTCACCATCAGAGCTACAGCACTCGCTGTCTTCCTCACGGATGTAGTTACTTTCCTCCTCACCTGTGTCTTTGCTTTCCTCATCCTCATCTCCCTGACTGTCCTCCCAATCGTAATCTTCGGTGTCTCCCTGGCTGGAGTCCTCGCTGTCCTGTCTTTGCTCGCTTTCCTCCCCGTTGCTATCCCGGTTGCTGTCATCCTTGCTATCTTTGCAAGCTAACCCGTTTCGGATTCGCAATATCTCACCTTCCAGCTCCTCGCACATTACCTCCTCTGCACCCGAAAGTTCCAAGTCCACGAGATCGGAGTGGACTCTTGGGTTCGCAGACACGATCTTTCTGAGTTCTGACAAGATCGAAAGGGATTTCACCGTCAACCTGAAACAGCTCTTATCCGAGGCGACGAATGATTCCTTCAGACACAGGTAGGACAAAAGCAGAGTCTGAGCCTCTCTCAGGCTCAGGGTGGACATGAACGAAAGCTGAACGGGGCTGCTAGCGAGCTCTGACGGGGAGACACTTAGTTGCCTGAAGACATTGAACGCGTACATGATGGCGACGCAGCCCGCGAAACGTAACACCCTCGGTGCGACTATGTCCATTGTTTCAGGCAACAGGCATACCGATTGATTGAAGATGTGACTGCTTGACCTAAACCCTCTCGGTAGGACCCTTTCATACGCCGAGTGTCTTGTGACGTGTAGCGTCGGCACCTCGCTTTTCAAACCTTCTTTCCCCAGGTGACCGTCTTCCTCACCCCGGCAAAGGCTGCAGTGGATCACGACAGGAGGCACGCCCGGGATACCCCTCTCAACTCTAAACAGACAGCGATCACACGGGAACCATTCCGTTATATAGCCGCTCGGAGCCGACATGTTACTTGTCCTTAACTGAACCGTCCCTCGGTCTCCCTTTGTCATGCTAGCCATAGTCTTGGGTACGATCACCACAGCGTCTCTCAATAGGTGTCTCAACACCACAACGTCCTGGTTCTCTGCAAGGATAGAGAACCCCGAGGGGAGTCTGGTCATGTCTCTCAAAGACGCTAAGCCCTCGGGATTATAGTGGCTAAGGGGTCTCGAGTGTCGATCTGTGAGAGGCTCGAGTTTAATCTCCCGGGGGATGCATGTATCTGGTAGAGCCGAGCCTGACTCTAGAGGGTCCAGGTCTCTCATATCAAAGCATTTGCCTTGGTCAGGCAGAACACATTTAAGTCTGAACTGGATGCCCAACATGCTGTCCCCTATAGCCAGAGCGCACAGTGTGCGGACTATCTCCTCTCGGCAGCCTTCGTCAAAGATCAGACATATGTCAGTCTTCAACGAGGAGACCAAGCTGTACAGAGATACACCGTCTGTCGTGTAGATGTAGCCCGATAGCACCTTCAGGCCTCGAATGTCACGCTCCTTGACCGTGTAACGCGTCTGCCAGTATGAACACAAGCCTGCCGCGGTACCTTGTGAGTCTGAGCGTCGACAGATCACCAGGGAAGGAAGGGCTGGCGCTCCGCCACCTTGTATCCTAAACGCCACGTCTGAGAACACGGATAGGGTCTCCTCAAAGACAGCAAATGCAGTCTCGCCAAACGACAATTTCCTGGGGAGACTGAGGTCTGTGTAATTCTCGATTTGGACGATATGTCCTCTGCTGTCAGCGGTTGTGAACGTACCCGGGCCGGTCCGCACCCTGTACACGTTATTGGATATACTGAGGGGTGACATATCAAGAGACCTCTTGAGTTCCCCTTCGTACAAGATCCTGCACCTCATCATGAACCTAGATATCCATTTAGGATCTAACTGGGCGAATACATCACTGTGTGAGCCGAACAAGCACGAGAGTTCATCTTCCGTGAGCCGGATCTTTCGCCATTTGAGACAGGTGTAGATGTAGAAGATGTACTTATCACACATACGAACAAGAGATCTCGCACTACACTGTTTTGGCCTCATCGCAAGGATAGAGTCGTATACAGCACTACCGGGCACGCTTGTATCAATGCAATGGCCAGCGTGAAGGAAACCCTTTCGCTCTGGAAGAGGGCTGACACCTTTGATCATTCTCTCCCCTTGAGAGACACGTTGACCAGAGTGGTTAAAGATATCTTCTCAAAATACGACAATGTCTTCAGGGCCGAGGCGATGTCATTTGCGAGGCCGGACACAGCTCTGTCGACCTGTCCCCTGGACTCTGTAAAGGAAGACACGGTGAAATCAATGGAACAAGGCTCTGTGACATATGAACATGAGAGTGAGAAGATGCAAGAGTTCCACGACATCAGTATGAGTTCAGAATATTCCCTAGATGATTTACCTAGGAACCCGCTTAGAGTCATACGTTTTGGAAATAGCGACAGTGAAGAGAGCATGTCAATAGCGTGCTCCGACCAGGGCAACGACCACGACTACTACTATGACCACGACAATGACGAGGACACTCCCGGAGCGGGGCAGATGCACGTTCCGTCGTGGAGAGTTACAAAGTGGACCTCGGGAGACCTAGATAGAGAAAAGCCGCACGGAGGAGGACGTGGTGTTCGATCGACCGGTTCCAAACGTAGATGCATGCGATGCGAAGCTTATGACTCCCACTGTAAGGCAGCAGCTGAGAACTACAGACGGACCCTCGCCAGCTATACCAAGACAGTGTCTGAGCTTATGATAGGCTTCAAGAAGGTCCTGGAAAGGTACCCCGAGCTTAGAGTCGATTCGAGTGACGACCATCTCCACTACATGGTGCAGGCTGCACTGGGGCGTAACAACCTCGTACAGGAGATGGTTCGCCTGGCTGCAAAGAGACAAGCTATAGATGTTGTCAAAACAGAGTCTGGTCTTGAACATGGTAAGTGTAACAGTGACATTGTTGCCGTACACGAAGCCCTCAACACGTGCTACACAGACAGCGAGACGCTCAGGATGATCCTGCAACGCTACACCAATCTGTACGTTCGATACATAGAGGTGTGGAGAGAGATGTGTTCCAAGGTGTCAAAGGACATCACGGTGATGGAGTTCATCAACCTGACGCAGGACAGGCCTGGGTTAAGCCACGGCGAGCCTTGGTCTGAGGCAAAGGCCTACGTGGCTCGCATGCTACCCAAGGTGGGTTCTATCACCCCAAGGGTCGTGGGAGAAGCTTGCGCCCGGGCACTGAAGAATATAGATTACAACCTCTCGAAAGCGCCTAGGGACTTTGAGAAACGTAAAGGGCTCGTTGACGCCGCGATACAGGACATCCGCAGTCGGTTAGACAGCAGTTCAGCAGCGTGGAGTTGGGACTCGTGCATGACCGACCTACACTTTGACATCCGCAGCGACCTCACGGTGCTCGAGGACCTGGTCGGAGTCGGGGAGCTCTCTGTGAAGACTCTGCTTTACGAGAGGTCTATGCTTGTCTCCCAAGTGAGAAAGATGACCAGGAACCAGGGCTCTCTCGAGCTGCAGGTTGGTCAGATGCAATCAGAGCTCAGAGACTCGCTATCTCGGTGCCGGTACGCCGAGATGAAAGCTTTGCAGTGACCAACCCTGCCGGCTACGAGGCAATGTTGGAGCGACGTGTGTAGGTACTAATCTAGCACTTGTATCCAGGATAGGGCTCCTGAAGAATGGACTCGGATTGCGATTACCTGCTCTACAGCAGAGGAGAAGATACCCGCGATGGGGACGATGTCGACTACGAGTCATGTCTACACTGTTGCGATTATTCGAGTCAAGCAGAGTCAATACGATGTAACGACATACCCAATAGCCTGGAAGTAACATTCCAAGTGGCGCTGACCGGGCGCATGGTACCTTACGTGGAGGTGTTGGAAGCTAGCGACCAGGCAACGCGGGTCAGATGTGCATCATTTGAAACCTCTGAGACTCCCGTTTTCTATGTAAACAATAGCACGGTTATATCCCTACAAGGTGCGATACACATGCAGGACGTATCGCCGAACGGCACATGGCTATCTGCAAAGGACACGTGTGTCCACTCGGTACTGAGGTTGAGGCTCGCGGGTCTGATCTGCACACATATGCCAGAACTAAACAGGATAGTCCTTGAACAAAAAAACGACGATGGGCTACTCTATCTGGCAAACAAGTGGCTGTTGAACAAAAACAACATGAACGAAGGCATAGAGTTATTCGGACCCTTTGTCTGTGACGCAATGCTGGCTCCGGTGCTTCATGAAATCCTTCGTTCAGATTGGATCGAAGAGCGCAAGGAATTAGCCGATAACAACAACGAGCTGAAGCTAGGATGGGCCCAGGAGTTTTATGATTGGACCAGTGTCATGAAGAACAAGACCGGGTCCATGGTATTCGCTTACCATGGAACATGTCCGAGCAACCACAAAAATGCTCACGGTTACAGATTGGTAACGGTCATCTTGGACAAGATGAGATGGTGCGGCTACACTCCTTGGTCCGCTGTGCAGGCAGTGCGCAGCTCTGAAGGTCGCATTAGCAAACTCACCTGTGTCCAATGTAAGAGTCGACTCCTGGCGTCGTGTGTGTTTCTCATGGAGTGCGCCGCTGTGGAGGCGTCTCGGCAGCGGGACTGGCTGGTGCGAAACGAAGCTGTGATTCAACTGTGCTCGCTCCTGTATTACATCCACATGCCTAAGGCTAAGGGGTGTGATGTCCGTGACTTGCTAGAAGCGTGGACAGAGTGCACCGTGATACACTCAGCAAGGTACCAGGACTACAGAGAGAAGGCTGCGTCGTCTGACCTAGAGGCTCTCGTTGTGATGTTCGCCAATGATCACCTGCCAGCTGGGCCCAACACAACCAAATTCAAGCGCCCCCAGCCCAGTTACGACAACGGTGTTCCCTGTCTCAACCGCGAGCTGTTACAGTTGATTATTCAAAACGACAGGTTCTCCCCTAAGCGAAAGACTGTTGTTTACCCGATTAGAAGCGAGGACGACGTCAACATCTGCACAGCCGTGGACGTACTACCCAAGGCCCCAGATAATGTGGAAGCCAGAGCCCAAGAGGTAGACGTGATAGCACGAGCCCTAGTGCTGTGCTTCCCTAGAGTGGCCACATCAGCTCTGGACGAGCTCACCTTGAGGGCTCCTAACACTCTAAGGTTCTCAGATAGAATATGGCCCGTCTTTGTCAACTCCACCAGGGCGTGTTATCAGCTTTTCAAAGCCCTGGCTCTCCCCGTGTCACCCAGCCCGGTGTACATTCTCGAGCTGCTAGCGAGAGGGTGGAGATACATAAGGCCAGATATCTTGGGACGTTTCATACCCATGAGCACTGGGGGCCGTGTCAAGGTCAGCTATGAGCATTACACAAAGCACCTTTTGGGCCCAGTCCACACTCTACTCGGTCTCAGGCTGATAAGTGAATCAGAAAAGACCCTAACCATCAAGCTGTTGCACAAAGGGTTGCTACCTTGTTTTGCGGCAGAGGGTGACAGTGCACCTGACCGACTCGTGAGCTCTACCATAGCTTTAACGTTCGCAGCTTGCGGGGCACGCGTGTTCGAGGTGTCCAAGGATGATGACGACCCCACAGGCTCGCACCTCACAGTTACCTCAGCTGGGTTATTGTACTTCGCAGCCTGGTACGTGATGGTGTACATTGGTACGGTGCATATGCAACCCACGTTGAAGAATCGACTGTCTCGAACCGGCTCGGATGCTGACAAACACCTATGCCTAGCTCTGAACCTTGAGCGCCTGTCGAATGGATCGTACAATTGCAACGTCCTTGACGTTAGAGAAATCGTACGAGCTCTAAGGATTGTGTTCTGCGACCTGCTCGACACGGGCACCTTACTACGCCTTGCAGAGCTATACGTTCCGGAACTGCTAGTGCAGCTGCCCTACGCTAGGATTCTTAACTTGATTCCGAACAGTGTCAAGAGCGCAATAGAGAGCCGAGACAGGTGGTTCGTCAAGGAGCACGGGGACAGATCCTACCTCGAACAACAAGAACCACCCTTCGCGTACCTTGGCGCCCTGGCCCACGGGTTTCACAGTAGCATCAAGGGTAGCTTAACTAGGTGTCACGCTAGACCGATCGCTCAGTCCCTCGAAGGACCTGAAATAGATTTCGACCCGTGGTGCAACTCGCTCTGGGTTTGTAATGAGGACCAGGATCAGTTAGGACTCGATGATACTCTACGCACGGCAATCCAAGACTCAGGGGATGAGACCTATTACAATCCAGATCACCTTGAAGAAGATCAGCTCTCTGAGCTAAATGTCTCCCTTTCACCAGACCTTGACGCTCAATCTAGGGTCTCCCTTTCACCAGACCTTGACGCTCAATCTAGGGAAGATGAGGCGCTTGAGGTAACTGAACATGATGCACCTGAGGTAACTGAACGAGACGAAGCCATAAAATGTCGTCGGTTATGCAAAGGGCTACTGGTTGAGAGTATAGATAAGTTGGGGTTTCACGAAGGCCACAGATTCCTAGGTGTGAAACGCTTGAGCCACGGATCAAACATCAAGCAAGGTGTTTCAGCAAATGCACTGAAAAGGCCTTGCATGGGCAACATAGCCTCAACTGTGTACACGAAGACGGAAGGCAACGTGGACGTGAGCACATCTGCCATGTCTCATGGTACACTCATAGAGGCACTGTGGGTCCTCTTCATGTACTCGAAGAGTGGCCCAGTGACAACATCAGGGGGGGCAGTCTTGACTGACACTGCTGCACCTGAGGAACCATACACTCCCGAATCTCTGGCCGTGATGGTACACCTAGCAGTGAAAAGTTTCGGCCTCGACAATGTCACGTCGCTTGGAGTCTGCAATGACATATATGCAATGTACAATAACACGTGCCATCAAGAGGCCCAATTTATAGCCATCACGGCAATTGTAGGAGGCCTGTTTGGAGTCAACGTAGAGGTAAACGTCAACGGCTTCAACTATAATATCACAAACCAACACTACCATGACCTGTGGGCTCCCGGTTCCATCTGCTACAATAAGGGAACCTGGCACGTGATGGACAAAGGCCTGAACCTACAGGTGTTGATACCCCATGAACCGCTTACATCTTACTGCTATCACACAGGCCCACTAAGAGCTTACGTCAGGCTGAACAACCTTAAGGTCTGCAGAGTGCCATCCGATAACTACTGCGGATTCCACACTGTGGCTTCACTATTGGGTTTATTCAGAGACAATGACAATGAGAATGGGTACTGCGATGTTCGCAAAATGATTGTCAGTAAAACCTCAGAATATATGATAAGGAATAAGAGTGTTTCCGGGATCAGCGTGTACCTAAACGACAATAACTGTAGCAGCCACCAGGATCTGACTGATCTTCTCATGAAGCAGGATAGGTGGTTGAGCGTCGATGAAGTTACCTTCATGCTCATGGCACACGAAAGGATCCCAGTCGTGATTACACAGCACTCCTGCCCTATCTATGAGCTAGGATGTTCTCATTTCCTTATCAAAGGCTATCATTATGAACCTGTGGTGCATGTGTAAGCCTCACATCTATATTAGATGCTAGAGGTTATATATCATGATGTCTTGCTACCTATTGTGTTTGAATGATATGAGATCAATGTGAAATAAACAACCACTGAGACACACTCTACTATGGTATTCCATCTTTAATGTACATATCATAAACACGGGACTACAATTGAAGTATCATAACGCACAGACAGTTTGAAATAAACACCAGGAACACATATGGAAACCATAAGCTACTCTCTATACATCTCAGTATACATTATAATACAAGCTGTGTTCTTCTAACACTAGTCTAGGACTGCTCCCTTTTCAACATAAAGGTCTTGGTTGTCCTTATGAGGTACACTAAATGGTTGTCAGTAAAACCTCAGAATATATGATAAGGAATAAGAGTGTTTCCGGGATCAGCGTGTACCTAAACGACAATAACTGGAGCAGCCACCAGGATGTGACTGATCTTCTCATGAAGCAACACGGGACTACAATTGAAGTATCATAACGCACAGACAGTTTGAAATAAACACCAGGAACACATATTGAAACCATAAGCTACTCTCTATACATCTCAGTATACATTATAATACAAGCTGTGGTCTTCTAACACTAGTCTAGGACTGCTTCCCTTTTCAACATAAAGGTCTTGGTTGTCCTTATGAGGTACACTCACAGCAACAGGCAGTGGTCCTTGTGAGACTCCAGGCAGTGGTCCTTGTGAGACTCCAGGCAGTGGTCCTTGTGGGACTCTAAGCAGTGTTCCTTGTGGGACTGCAGGCAGTGGTCCTTGTGAGACTGCAGAAGCTTGGTTCGGGCCACGTAGGCAAGCCTCGGTTAACATTTTCTTGGACTGTAGAGCTTTAGCTATGCGCCCTTCTGGCACGTGAGTGTTACCCTTAAACACATGTGATACCTCAGCCAGTGCTGGAAGCCTTTCGAGAACGGGCTCCACTATGGTTACCTTGTTCCATTTGAAACACTGGTTGTGAATCTGTATGTAGAACGGCCCGTAGGGTTGAACGTTTGAGCCCACGGTGTGCAGGGTCACATCTTCGTACTCGCCAGAGCCTAGTATAGTATCCCAAGTACTAGCTACGGATATCAGTTCGGGTGTGAATGCACACAGGTTGTAGACAGTATACAGTAGGTTGTCAGTATCAGGGTTAAACTGCCTCTGGACCGGAATAGGCATGTCCCGTCTTTTCCCCTTTTGCCTACCTTCTGTATTAAAGAGACTTGTGTAGCTTTCAACCAAGATCATCTTCACATTACCTGGTAGAAAGTGAAGCAATCCCAGCTGGTCCATTGTCCTGTGAATGGTAGCTAACCCTTCGGTGTCTCCCCCCATTGGATCCCGATTTTGCCACATGTATATAGTGTCGACTATGCACCCAATGAAGTCCACTCTGAATCCAGTACTCACTCGCCATATCCTCGCAGGTTGTATAGACTTCATAGTGAAGCCCAGAACCCGGAGAGTTAGGATCTGTACTCGCAGGAGGCATTGTAGTACATAGTAAGCAAGGATGAACTTTTCCGTCTCGGACATAATGGCCATTCCATTCACACACCCTAGGTTCCACTCTCCGACTGCCTGGCCAACAAACACCCCTACCCCTGAGTGGTCGCTAAAGGGGACTGTCATCATATGCAGGGCGAAGGTCCTGCTCACAAAGGGGTGCACCTGGAGTGAGGTGTGCATATCCAAGATATCTTGTAGAAGTTTCCCCTCGGAAAACACCCTGTGTACCAACAGGCCGGTTACGTTTTGGATGGTACAGACCGGCCCCAGGTACAAGGTGTCTGAACTTCTAACCACCAGTAGTTTGGCGCAATCACTCCTAGTCAGAGTTGGGTAGTCGCTGATAATCAGCTCGACATGTTTAAATCCCTTATTCGGAGGGGTCGCTACATTCACCGCGTGGTACGTTTGAATGTGAGTCTCACAGCTCAGTGTACTACGGGGAATCCTGCTCCTGTAATTCATGTTGACAGGATAGCTCAGGTTACTATAGCGTGGTTTAATGGATTCAACACCAAGCTTCCAGTTTACTTTATGACACATGGGATCACTGCGTAACAGTCCTACCACCGGGGGCAGATCTTTCGGTGTCACCCAACCGCAGCACAGTGGTGGATGTGTCAGATCTAAACAAGGATTGGTTATGGGGCTGACATGCTTCGGGGCCTGGTTAATCATTCTATCTTTCAACCTTGCTTCGGCCATACCGGCACATGTGACATAGACCATCTGCTGATATTGTTGAATTCCGATGTTCACCAGGGTGGCTTTGTTAAACCCAATCGATTTCCACCGCAAGTTAAATTTCATGAAGTCATCTAGTTGGCCACCTACCGATTCAAAACCTGTGTCCATGTCTGGAGGCACATTATCTTTATCGGATAGCCCTCTGTCAACATTCGCTTGCAGATTATCTCCCACCACCATAGGTTTCTTTAGCCGAGACGGGCCAGGTTTGGCATAGTATATATACTGTCCCCCCTGATGGGTCGTCTGCTGATCCCTCTGGGGCACCGCAGGTTCTTGGTATACACGTACCATACCTGCTGGAGCAGGTGTTTCAGACACAAGGGCTACTTTCTCATCACACGGAATCTGTGGGGTTTGCTGCTGATACTGTGACAGAGTCAGTTCACTAGCATTGTCTATGGTCGCAGCCCGTAATCCGTTATGTATAGTCATCTTGAGTGCCTGAGGATTAGAACTATACTGTCCTCTGAAACAATCAAACAGCAAGGTAGCAATTTCTGAATCACTGGAACTGTAATCAGTCTTGGTGCTGTTATAGAAGTGGTTCCTGTTGCTATACCGGGAGCCCGTGTCAGACTGTGCCCTTGAACTGATGAACCTCTCAGAAGCAAAGCTGTGAGGGTGTTCCACAAGGAATGCCCCGATGTCATCACTTGTCCACAGTGGTGTAGAAGCTTCTCCTTGGATCAGTTGCTCGTAGTACACATTCTCGCTTCTAGTGTCTGCGGTCAAGTGTAGGTCTGTCGAGATTTCTGGCAGAGAATCCTTCTCTATATCACAATCGGACTGTCTCACATTGTAGGCGTCGAGGTACATGGCTGTTGTCTCTTTGGCAGATGCTGGAAGAGCGGAGGACCTTGAGGAGCCAGCCGGTTCCCGGATAACCTCTCTGCTTAGCAGTGGTATGTGTTTTACACCACTATCTGAGTCATCAATATGAGACATCTTTTGTGCAAGGCCAGATATAACGCTGCTGTCAGAGCGCTTATTCTTGCGCCCGCCGTAGGCAACAGTGTAAGAAGAGTCATAGGAGCTCACAGCTGAGTCATTACATGACAAACGGTTCCAAACTGGGCTTGGGTTGACAGTTGACAACACACTACATAATCCCAGGCAGTCCTCTGGTTTAGGTGTAGTAAAGGTCTTGTTTAACTGCCTGATAAGGACAGCTTCCTCTTCCCTCAGCACTTCTATAATGCTGACATGCAGGGGTTCTCTGAAGCCTAGAGCTAGCAGCCTACCCTTTAGAGTTTCGGGAGATCTTGACTTCTCGCCCAACCACACATGATGATCATCGACGCTGCTCATGTCTCTCAATCCCGCTTCATCTGGTTCAAGTTTAGACCATGTATGGCCGTTCATCAGACCGGTCCTGCACAAATCACAGATGTTCACAATGGACAAGACCGCGTCCTGTCCATCCTGTCTCTCAGCTGTAGAAGAAACCAAGTACTGTCCGGCGAGCACTGCGTCTTTGGTGTTTGAGAACGACCCGCCCGAGCCCCAGTGCGTCTTCAGCTCCTGCTGTTTGTTCTTTACAAACTGGTCACAGGTTACGTGAGCGTACAACACAGCCAATGCCAAGCTAGCACACGCCATGCGGAAGGCGTCCTCATCCTTGCTATGGTTTGAAGACCTATACATTTTGTGCAAGGAGACGAATGGCAACAACGATAGCACGTCTCCGGTCTCCTTGTGGACAAGGAACACTGTAGCGAGTTTTGGCTCTCCACACTCCGGCCCGGTGTAAAGGTTTCTAGGAGGTCTCTTGTCTACCAGACACATGTCTCTAAGAGAGCCCAGTACTCCGAGACAGACCTTGCGGACGATAAACGCAAGCCCGTCGTCTAGGTATTTGCCTTTCACGCTTGCCATCCAAGAGCTCAAGGTCTGCCATTCGAACTGGAGAGTTGTCACGACATGCAAAATCACAGCAGTGGCATGGCCCACATCTTCCAATAATAGACAATCGAGCCTGGGTTCCAGTAGGGTACTACATTGCATGGGTTCTGCATGAAAACTCACGAGGCCAGCGGCACTAAGCACAGACTGCTTTGCGATGCACACCCTTACAGCCGAACTTAGAATGTCTTCAATGTGCAACCTGGGGATTGGAAGACTCAAACAGTGCGTAGACACCTGTCCCTCGGTCAGTGTATTTGTTCTGGGTGACAGATCTAAAGTGTCGGGTGAAGCGACCGGGTATCTCTCCAAGATCTCGTGGCATAGACAGTGCTTCGCCAGGAATGTGTATAGAGGTTCAGGTTTTCTGTTTCGAAAAGGGTCTATCTTTGGGTTCCATGTAGACATCCCTGTGTGCAACTCCAGATACGAAGGGATAGACATGTTACGTTTCCTGGCACTTCGTCTGTCTTGAAATCTCCACCATAGCTTCAAAAACCTGACTGAATCGGCATCGTGTTCGAAGACCATGGTCATGGTACTCGTTTCTTCTTTGAGGTGATTGAACACATAGGTAGCGATACTGTGTCTAGCAATAGCGGTGTCATGGAACATGTAGCGTTTGTTGCGCACAAGGTCCAAAAACAACAGTACAAAGTAAGGTGTGTGCATAACAGCCAGGTGCTCCAAGCGACTTAGGGTCAAGTCCTGCCCAGGACTCCAGCCTCGGGACGTTTTTGGATTTGTATTGACTAAGTTATACTTTAACCGTTCTGCATCTACGGTCACCAACATGGACTTGCACAGTATGCAAGTATCCCCTGACTTGGTAGAGAAAAACCTACTTAGCCCCACAGGGCTCGGTATGTTGTCGGGATGGTAGTAGAAGTCATGATGTCGACGTGATATGGTTGGGGAACACGAGGCCTGCTGCTTACCCCCGTGGCAGTACAAGTAGCCGATAGCATCGCCTGCAGATTGGAATGGTTCACAGTGGTCGAGAGCTCCCTGGTGAAGAGCGGCCGCTATAGTTTTCCACTTCTCCACCTCATCCTGGCAATCCATTATGGATACTATGAACAATAGCAGATGGGTTTAACACCAACCATAGACCTCGTTGTTAGAACATCAATTGCATAGGACTCTGACATGTCCTACACTACCTACAGTTATGTAAATATCATGTAATGTCGTGCCTTGTGTGAGTGTGTGGTGAGTGTGTATGTCAGGGTATTTATAGGTACATGGGGGGGGATGTTCAAAGTTTGAACATGTGCAGTGTGGTGTCATTGTCCATGACTGTGTGGGATACCATCATCTTGTATTTCATCTCCCCGGCATGATAGTATAGGGTATGCTGCACCGCAATAGCCAAGCAACTAGTTCCATCCTTCGAGAGTGCCCACTCTAGCAGGGAGCTCTTAAACTCCTCTGTGAGTGACGGGGTGATCCCGTACCTAACCCCGCAGCTAAACGGTGTGGGTTGACAGTATCCCAAAGCGGGTAACTCGTACCAAAAAGCAAACGCTGAGACGTTTTCACAGGGGGAGCCTATTCGACTTCTACCTTCAGACACCATGCCGATTGTGTTTATTGCCAATGTAAAATCTCCCATGAAGTGAGTGTGTATGAAAAACGATGTTGTACCACTTGGAGGTTGCGGTAGAACACCTGGGAACGTTTCCATGTCCATCAGTATGTACCTTAGGCCATACGCTTCACGTTTGTAGTCTATCAGTTGCACCTCTTTCGGTAGTTCGTTGGAGAGGCCGAATATCCACGTGAGAACCTTACACTCGATGTCTTGGAATGTGGCGTTGTGGTTGGACCAGACTACGGCTTGCAGTCCTCTCACTCTGGGTATGGCCTTGATGCAAGCGGTTTTAGTGTGGAACCCCTTCCACCGTAGATCAATGACACACACTCGTTCTGTCCGCATCGCTACCTCGTGGTGCTCGCATGCGACAGCTGTAATCGGTGCACAGCCCTCAATTATCCCCAGGGCTCTAGCCTCTCCGAACATTCTGTTACCATACTCGGGTACGGACATGGCAAGGTTGCGGTTGATCACGTAAAGGGCGCTAAAGTTGTCACACCCTGGGAACATCTCTATGGTAATGGAACTGGGTAGGCCTTCCCGGCTTATGAACTGCTCGGATCGACTGACAAAGTTGAACTGTTCCACAACAGTCAAGGGCCTCTCCGCTGTGCAGCCAAAGTGAGCCGGGTGAGTCCTGTACACGTACAGACCCGACGGGAGACTTTGAGACTTCCTCAGCTGATACACAATCACCGTGTCACAGCACTTTGGGTACTTGTAACTGCGATTTTGCATCAGCCACCTGTACGCCGTCACTACGTTGTCAATTTCGTAGGCCCAGAGGGTTCTAGCGGTGTACCTGGACCCCCCCCTGTCCCCGCCTCTCCCTCCACCCCCTGGTCTTTTACTGAGTGCCTTGGCTGGGTCATTGTGTACAAACGGAGAGGCGTTACGTCCTTCCGGTAGGTCCTTGCTCTGGTCCACGGACACACAAGAGGAAGACTCACAAGAGCACTGACTGGCCCTTGACGCGTACCGAAGCAACAGCTCCGTTGTGTTTTTAAAGTTGTATTTGTGAGCTTGGCAAGGCTTAACCATGTCTTCTGTCAGATCACTCAACCGTACACCTTCAGCTCCCGGTACATATATCATGTCACCTATCACAGGGACAGGATCCAGCGTTAGCGCCTTGTACAGCGGACAGCACAGACCTGCCGGCTCCATCGAAGACAACCCCGTATTCTCCGGTGATGTTCCAGAGGGCCTGCTGAGAGATTGCAGAAAGAAGCGTACAGAGACACTAGTGAGCTCAGTCCGAAAAGCCACAAACCTATACAGGAGAGTATCCACAGTAAAGTATAGAAACATTGGCAAAGTCAATAAGAAGCATGTCAAAGCGTCCAGAGCTAAGTGTCTTGTTTGCCTAGTCTCCTTGGTTAAAAGCAGTAAAGACAGGCAAAGGGCTGGCGTTAAACTCCGTTGTCAGTGTAACGTAAGGGTATGCACGACCTGCTTCAGAAACAACCCGATGTGGTATTTGACAAACCCTCACTTCACAACGTGTCCAACCCTACCAGGGTTCATCTGCTCAGTCTGCGCCTGCTTTCAAGGTCTGAAGGAGAAAGTGTGCTGCGTTTGGATGTGCCCCAACTGCTCCTCTGAATCTAGGAAACAGGGCACCTCTTGTTCAAAGTGTTCCCGGAGCTTAGATCCTTGTCCCGGACGTGAGACCCGTAAACTATGGTGCACCTCCACTCTTCCGATTGAGGACACTGACAGTCACACCATGGTGACATATGATGAGGAGAAGATTGCTGATTATAGGGACCTGATCAGACAGCGCGTTTTTGACAAGGTATCGCAGAGTAGACACTTGGCAACATCGGATATCAGAACCTTATTTCACGAGTGCTTCGCGCCTCAAGTTTGCACCTGCAGGTCTGACAGTGACCGAAACCCCATGTGCTGCAGTTGCACTCCTGTGCTCACCGTGATGCAACTCCTTGTCAAGAACCCACGGCCTCTTGTAGCCTCACTAGCAGAACGTGCTATACCAGGCAGGTCTCTGGCTCGTAACGTGTACGGCAGAGCCCTGTTGTTGAGCATGCTAAATGATCATACACTGCCTTTGTGTGCAAACGGACCCTCGTGTAAGGGTATGCTGGTGAACGTGTCGAACACCCCCAAGCCGCTACCCTCACTCATTTCACCAGAGTCTTACAACAACTTTGTGTTGAGCAGAGCAAACCCCGGAGAGTATGAACAGATCAAACCTTGCTGCTGTATCCTCTGTCTGCTATTCAACCAGTCCGCAGTCGTCTCACAGATGGTCAGTCCCGACGGTCTACACCTAGAGCCACATCCGATCAGTCCCGTGTATTACTTCAATGTTAAACTGTCCCCTGATGTTGGGATACCAGAGGTGCGCATCGATATCTATCCAGGTTACCTTGTCAACTTTCAAGGCTCGGTGGGTAGTTACAAGCCCACCTTCTACTACAATTGGAGAGAACTGCTTAAGTTGTTACACAGAGACAACACTGGTAAAATAACCTTCTTACCTATACAGTGACACAACCCAGTGCTCTGGGGTCCTATGCGGTGTACCTGGTACGGCTCTCGGATCACGGTATGAGAGGATAGTTTGTATACAGTCAATGTGTTGACCCAAGTACACTTAAGAGCAAGCTCTAAGCAGCTACCCGAAATGTATATTACGGCAAACCTCATCCAACCAGAGGCAGACTTGTAAACAAGAAAACGTGATATATTATTAACAGAAGCTGAGGCATAGCAGAGGCAAAGCTCAGTTGCCTAGTTCAACAAGCTGTTCCTGTGTCACATAAGGACTACCCCGACACCATGAATATCCTAACCCGAAAAAGACGAAGCTACATAGAGGATGCCACTGGCAAGATGAAGTTGTTGGAACATATTGCAGATGTTCTCTTTACCCAAAGAATGATAAACAATGAAGAGTTGGAAAGTATCCAGTCTATAATTTGTTGTTGTTATTCTGTCTCTCACTGTTCAAATAAACCTACTATTAAAATTGTAGACTGATCATTTCTTCATAAGTGGGCAAAAGTACAAAATCTGCAGGAGGGGACACAGGCCTGCTCTGTGTCTCTGCTCATAATAGAGATAGTTTACTATGGGTCCAACGGATAACTTTCATTGGAGCTGTTATGCCCTTCGAAGCCCAGGAGAGGGCAGTATAATACAAAACACTGCGGGAAGCCAAACAGAACAGCCTTGCATACCAGTTGAACAAAATACTTTTTCCCTCATTGCAAATCATTTTATAACATTGTTGACATGCGTTTTTTTCTGGAATGTTTTGTTGTTATTCTGTCTCTCACTGTTCAAATAAACCTACTATTAAAATTGTAGACTGATCATTTCTTTATAAGTGGGCAAAAGTACAAAATCTGCAGGAGGGGACACAGGCCTGCTCTGTGTCTCTGCTTATAATCGTGGCAGAACCCCCTAGCTCATACAACAACTAATACATTTATTGCATAATTATGTTTCACCTGGCTGTCAATTTGCAACCATACTTTTCCTGTTTCCCCTGACATTAGTATGACATAGAAGGCGGAAAAGTAATCATCCTCTCAGCCAATGCATTCATTATTTGCGGGGAGTACGTAGTACAGAGGCCAATGTATGTCATCCTCTCAGCCAATGCATTCATTATTTGCGGGGAGTACGTAGTACAGAGGCCAATGTATGTCGAGCTTCAACACAATGTAAACATTGTTCTTGGTCCCTTATCAAGAGCATCTAGCTACCCTACAAGGGTTTTTCCACCAAGTACGAAGTCATGTTTTGCAGAGGGGTCAAATACTTTTTTCCCTCATTAAATGCAAATCATTTTATAACATTGTTGACATGCGTTTTTTTCTGGAATTGTTTGTTGTTATTCTGTCTCTCACTGTTCAAATAAACCTACTATTAAAATTGTAGACTGATCATTTCTTTATAAGTGGGCAAAAGTACAATATCTGCAGGAGGGGACACAGGCCTGCTCTGTGTCTCTGCTTATAATCGTGGCAGACCCCCCTAGCTCATACAACAACTAATACATTTATTGCATAATTATGTTTCACATGGCTACCATCCTTTCCCTGTTTCCCCTGACATTAGTATGACATAGAAGGCGGAAAAGTAATTCTGTTCTCAGCTAATGTTCAGCAAATCTTTAGCATGACATCATACTCAGAGATGGTAATTTAACAATCGGTGTGGACATTTGACAAACTATTGGACAAGTTGAGTATATCTGTACATTGGAAGGAAATATTCAGCAGTAATGTGGTGGTGGATACAGAACCAGCAGAGGATAAGAATACAGCGGTTGGAAGCCCCAGGACATTTTGAGTATTGTAGGTGAAGGCTGTTTGGACATATGGATACCTTTTGGATGATTTGAGTTTATCTGCACATCATTGAAATGACATAGTCGTTAGTAGGTGGATGAAGAACACGCTGGCGGATACGAATACAACGTTTGGAAGACCCAGGACATTTTGAGTATTTTAGGTGAAGGCTGTTTGGACATATGGATAACGTTTGGAAGAGTTATTAGTGGTTTGAGGTATCGGAACAGCATTAGTTGGATATATAACTCACGGTGTGACATTTCCACTAGGGTAAGTCAGGACAAGACCTATGTTATGAAACAGGAAATATATCTTTTTTGAGATTACTGCAAACAGCCTTGACTGTTTTTAGGAGGAGCCTCAGCCATATATAAGAATTAGTTACACAGACAGTGCTACTTCCAGTGTATATTTTGCAGCTGAACCAGGAAGACCGGTTCATTGCTAGTGTCAAATACTTTAGGAAACAATAACAATAACAAACAATAGACAAGTTATAATGTCACATGACCTTTATTCAACGTACAATAACAGAGGTGAATGTTATTACCAGCAACACAATATGGACCTAGGAGCTGAAGAATATACAGAAAGAAGAGAACCAACACCCTCTCCCTTGCGCAACATTCAACGGAGAAGATGGTATGAAAGAGCCGCTGATGACAGGCTTTGTAATACAGAAGACTGCAACCAATACAAACGAGGCCGTTTGGGTCCACACAATGTACCTGTTTATCCTAGACACCCCCCACCCTTTGACGTGAGATGTAGGCCTGACAAACAGAGGTTACAACAAGTTAGTCATGACATAGGACTGGTACGGAAGACCAAGGTGTACAGTAGACCTCCAAAACAGTACACCAGACAGCCACAACCCATTTGGAATTCTCCTACTCCAGCAAAGGGGAAACGGCGTTTACCTCGGGACTCGATACTGCCACCCTGTAAAGTACGACCGGTCAACAACCAACTCACTGATGGTGAGATACATGAACGTCATGACAATGGCAGCAGCCGGGCCCAACCTCGCAGTTACGGCAGCCGGGCCACCCCTCGCGGGGATGACAGTCTGTCCCTGAAACGTCGTATTCCTTCAGACTGGATACTGCCACCTTTTAACGTTCACCCTGTCAACAAACAACGCAAGACTGGTGAAATACACGGACGTCATGACAATGGCAACAGCCGGCCCAAGTCTCCCAGGGACGGCAGAGTTCACCCTGTCAACAAACAACGCAAGACTGGTGAAATACACGGACGTCATGACAATGGCAACAGCCGGCCCAAGTCTCCCAGGGACGCCAGAGACATGGACGATAATTCTGTCAACAGTAGGCGAATCAAAAACCCCCCAAAAGTTGTTAAAAATCAAAGGGTGTGTTCAGAGGACTCCTGTAGCAGTGTTAAACTAGCAAGGGTTGGGAGATATGACAAGGGGAGTGCTTCACAAGGCAATAGCAACAGCATACCTAGATCGCATAGATCACCCACTGGCCCAGATCAGAAACGTGGGGATCTGGACAATATTAAGAATAGAGCGGTCGACATGTCCTACAATCACCCTGCTTCAATGTCCGGCATTAAGGGGAGTTATAGAAAGAGGACCTGGATGTTCAACAGGAGACAGCACAACAGTGACAATGTAGACCGTGTCACGGATACGAATGAGGAGGCTAACGCAGCTATAGAACCCACCGTAGATGACAGCGACTCTGAAAGTGATCACTGTAGCAGTGGATCTAGGGCTAAAGTAACTACAGAAACAGTTGCAGATGATAGTGGAGATGACAGCTCCAGCAGCTCCAGCAGCTCCAGCAGCTCCAGCAGCTCAACTTCCTCGAGCAGCTCAACTTCCTCGAGCAGCTCAACTTCCTCCAGTGACTCAGTTCACAATCACAATGATGACAAGGATGACTGTCACAGGTCTGTACCCAAACATGGCATACAAAAGGTATCCCCTCGAATTAAACATAGTGTACCTATCAAACAAAAAGGTCAGACCACGGAGACCGTCAATGTTGAAATTCAGACATCCGGGACAGAGACTTCTGATGAAATTATGACACTGGAGACTGCTGAGACTCAGACCGTGGAGACAGCTGAGCCAGGGCCCCAATGTTTGGATGAATCATGTGAAATGTCTTGCAATGTGCCTGAATGTAGAGTTGACAATGGAGTTATATTAGCTGCGCCTGTGTATCAACATGGGGCTGAAGATGTGGTCTCTGCCACAGAGGGCCTAAACAGGTCCGGATGTTCTAACTCAAATGGGACCGAATCTGCCCTGGATAGCATTGCAAAGGGATACAGGTGTGATATATTGAATGATGAGCTTGATGCTGCCCTGGATAACCTTACACATGTCACGTACGTACCTGGAATCACACACACACACACACACACACACACACACACACACACACACACACATATTGTGTTGTTGTGGAAAACTAATGTACTGCCATTGGGTAGAGATGTGACTTATGTCTTATGTCTTTTCTTTCTTCTATTACAGGCCTACGGAGAAGGAGAGAGATCTGGATGATATGCTGACCGATGTGGAACATGCAAACTCATTTCAGGAGAGTGCCATGTCTCTCTTCGATTATTGTGAGACACATTTAAATATGCCACAGTGGAACTTTGACCCTTGTCTCGGTTCAATATGTTCTGCTACAACTGACACCGGTCCCTCTGTTATAGCAGTCTCATCAAGCTCCATTTGTGATGGGGTAACCCAACCTAAAGATGCCTCACTCAATGATGACTGTATTGGTGACATGCCCTGCTCAGGGGACCCAGCCAACGACATGGTTGCTCTTGAGAGGTTATGCAGTGATGATATATGTCAACAACAATCTGCACTGCAGCTGGATCCCCATCCGGTTGAGGTACATCATGACCCAGATCCTCAAGTGTCTACACCACAGCAAGAGTATGCAGTAGTCCTAGATCCCAAACACCCAAAATCTCAAGTACCTCACACTCCACAGCCGACTCTTGATATACATGGGTCCAATGTGCACAAGACCAAGCCAGTAACAGCTTTACAGTCGCAAGGGCCATTATTCTCCACACCACCCCGATCTGAAGCAGCTGTCACCTATGAAGAACTAGAGCCTGATCCCAGTCTACAGCACCTTGACAGCGATGGCGCAACAGTGTTGTCAATTGCAATGGTGAAACAGTTGATTATATGCTCCACATGTAAAACAACTTTCAACAGAGCGGTCATATGTAAGGCGTACTTGATTCAGCTGAACAGGCCCCTACAATGTGCTTGTGGCTGTGTATTATGCACACTGTGTTACAGTGAACAACGTGGTTGTCTCCTACACCATGTGATATCCACAAGGGCCCTTCTAAGCACCACAGCCAGCACCCTTGCCAATTGCCCTGCTCTGGAGCATGTAGGAGACTGGGATCTGGAACGCAACGAAGGTGATATGTTCAAAACTGACAATGAAGGCAATGCCAATGTGCAGCGGCTAATGAATAAGGCGCAATCCCCTGACGTTGACACCCTGAGACCCGGTATGTATATTATTATTTGTAGATCTCTCCATGTAATGTAGCTGAACTGACAGTGTTGTCTTTCCACACAGTGTTCAGCAATCTCATCACAGAAAATGACACCATGTCCTTCAAGTACTGGGTAAACGAAGCAATGCCCGAAGAGGTGGCCTACAGATATGTCTGCATCCCTCATACACCTGGTTTCTGGGATCACGTCGTGGTGGGAACCCGGGCCCTTCCCAAAACGGAGAACGCGATCGGACCCGATGAGTTCTTGCCAAGATTGTTTAATGTGTCACTAGGTCCTTACAAGTTCCATTGGTGCTGTTTTGTTCTGAAGAAACAGATCATTCTAACTATGTGGTGCACTTCGAATCCCAGGGGGAAGGGCCAGTGTAAGGTATCCACGCTGGTTGAAAGCGCACTGAAGAGCTGTACCGCAAGCATAGAGTTTAGAAGAATGGTATTCTATCTGTGTATGTGGTTTACAGCTCAGTACGTGATCCCACCAGACAGGCTGCTTAACGTCGTGTTAGATTGTAAACCTAGTGAAGGTCCTACTTTGGTCCATGTCATAGCTGTCCTGGCTTCACACCTAGGGATGGAAAAGATAACACCTAACTTCTCCCAGCATAGGGCCAAGGATGATCAGAATTACAGTTTCAATGTCAAATCTGCCCATACCATGTTCACACGCCCCTCAGAAGGTACTTCAGAAGGTATTTACATCAATATCTTTGAGGAGTTTAATTCCTACCACACCGGTTGTAATAATGCAATTGGTCTCACTAGGATGTGTACCACACCAGAGTTTTACGATTCCCTTTAAAATTCAGTTTGTACGGTCTCACTTGCCTGTTGTGTGGCCATGTGGTGAAAGTGATGCCTATATGACCTTTTATGTGTTGGTTGACAAGGGTCCATTGACTGATGAAATGATATCTGGTGCTGTTCCTAGATTTTGTGATATATAGAGCTGTGTTCAATTGTATACAGTTTTAAACATTTGACCATTTACACTGGTTCATGTCTATATATTGTTATACCTACTCTGTCCATTTTGTACCACTGCCCTGTGTGTATCTATTCACTTGAAATTAAATATATGTTGTACATAGTTCAGTTGTGCTATACGCATTCATTAGGATTTCATTGGAGCTGGAACTTTCATTGGAGCTGTTATGCACTTTGAAGCCCAGGAGAGGGCAGTATAAGGTTAACTTGTTGTACTCCTTATGGTCCCCTATCTTTGAAGCCAATGTCTTTGACAATTTGTAAATAATTAGACAAGGCACAAGTTCACCCTAGCCCGGTCAAAATGTAATGGTTTGTACTCTGACATGTATCTATGTATGTGTATGTATGCAAAAGTGCTTTGTTGAATAAAACCCCAAAATAACAACCAAGAGTATTATGGTTTTTATTTCAATTTCCAATATCATTACTTTATATGACAACGGACTATATTACCTATTGCATGGATAGCGCTGACATTCAATAAGACAGAGTGTAACATTATAAAAGACAAAAGGCAGTTGATTACACACGGGAGATGTTCACCCATGCCCAGTCACTGACACACTGAGCGCATTGTGTTTCTCAGACTATGAACTGGGCGGAGCTACCCTCATGTATCCAATGGGAGCTCTGTTGTCTAACTGTGACTGGCTCAGATTTACTCTCTCTCTCTCTCTCTCTCTCTCTCTCTCTCTCTCTCTCTCTCTCTCTCTCTCTCTCTCTCTCTCTCTCTCTCTCTCTCTCTCTCTCTCTCTCTCTCTCTCTCTCTCTCTCTCTCTCTCTCTCTCTCTCTCTCTCTCTCTCTCTCTCTCTCTCTCTCTCAGTTGCCTCTGTCTCTGTGTCAAATGTGGGCTATTCTTCCCTCCCACCCTTTCTCTTCCTCTCTTTCCCTATTTGCAGCTATAACATTCAGACAGAGATAATAGGCAAACTATCTTTGGCTAACATGGACACGAACGTGCTTTGTTGAATAAAACACCAAAATGAGTATGTCGTTTATTTAGTTCTTAACTGCCACAATGTCACAACATGTGCTTATACTACATCTCCTGCTGTTATAGCATTTGTTCTACTGTATTCGCGGTATGCGTCCTGAACGCTCGCTCTAGTGACAGGTTCTCTCATATCCTCCAAATCCCTTTGAACAGCCAGGGTTACCACCTGCCTGTTGATGTAGGCCGAGGCGTTGAGTTGCAGTCCCACATTGTCAGAGAGAGTTTTTACTGCCCCAATCAACCTCCGCACGTCCAGTCTTCCCCGGAGCGCTCCTAGTAGATAACGGAGGTCCGACCTCTCCATTTGAGTGGAAATCAGTTCGTTCTTGAACTTGTTGTACTCCTTCTGGTCCCCTATCGTTGAAGCCATAGATTCTTTGAGCAGGGCTATGTTGACATCTAAGCTTGCTATGGATCTCGAAACTGTGTTTATTGATCTGTCAACAGCGGCCTCTTCCTTCTTCCTACTCAGGGTTAGCTTATTCTCTTGTTCCATGGGGTCCATGTACAGAGAGGTGAAGAAATTTACTCCGCATGAGAGTACGAAATCGGCCAATGTGCACACTCCCCGGGCTATGTTGCGTGAAAGACCACTACTGCGCATCCTTGTCTCAATGGACCGTGGCTGTAATGGGTAGGCTATGTTTATTACTAGTAACCATTTCCCATGGCACTGCCAGGGTCCGGTCAACACTGGAGGCTTCGAGAGTACCGGGTGCTCTCGAATATCCTGTTAAATATGGGGTTGATTAAGCGAGAGGTGGTCTGGATGGGGTTGCAGGCAAATATACCCGTTCCGCTAATTCTAGGAGCTAGCCTATCGACCAGTGTTTCCCGGGTCACATCACCGGCGCACATGAGCTTCTTGTCAGATGTCAGCCCTATACTGTAAGTACCGCAGAAGGCCACCCCCAGCATTGGCTGCATTATGTCTGTGGTACGCTTATCTCCGTTCACTCTCTCCACGGTATCCTTGAAGGGATCCCCTATGGGATCCAGTACACCCTTTTCAAACTCCACCATGTGAAGTGTGTTGCAGAATAGCTTATGATTACTCTCCTCTTGGTTGCGGTGTCTGCTGGCGTGCTTGTTTCTAACCCTGAGAGCTGAACTGAAAGGCTGGAGTAGAGTTGGCATACAAGTGTACGCTTGGGCTCGCATCATAGTGTCCCTAGTAACGGAGCCGTTCGTTTGACATGTTTGAACGAACGGAAATATATTTTTTCCGTTCTTGAAGTGAAGTGAAGTCCGGCTGGCTTAGATCATGCGCTACAACACGGAGGTTTTTCGACATAAATGATGAGCTTTTTTGAACAAAACTACATTCGTTATGGACCTGGGACTCTTTGGAAGTGACATCTGATGAAGAGAATCAAAGGTAATGGATTATTTATATAGTATTTTAGATTTTAGATTCCTCCAACATGGCGGTTAGTCTGTATCGCGATGCGTATTTTTCTGGCGCAGTGCTCAGATTATTGCAAAGTGTGATTTCCCAGTAAGGTTAATTTAAAATCTGACAAGTCCATTGCGTTCAAGAGATGTAAATCTATAATTCTTTGAATGACAATATAATATTTTAGCAATGTTTTCTAATATTAATTAATTATTTTGTCGTCATGACTTGACTGCCGGTATTGGAGGGAAACGATTTCCTGAACATCAACGCCATAGTAAAACACTGTGTTAAGTCTTTCCGATCGGCCCCTGGTGAAAATGTAAGGTCTGCGGTAGCCACTCGAGCAGTCTGACTCTGGGCAAAACCCGTTGAAAGCATCTGCGACCACCATGTCGAAGGGACCACCCGTGTTTATGTGCACGTCTCCTCCTCGTACGTCCTTCATGTACAAGTTAGGGATGTACACCCCGGGAGAGTCTAGGGTTTCAGGTATAACGACAGACTCGCAGTATTGGTTGACCGTGTGCACCTGGTGCGTATTGTGAGACGTGGGTTTGCAGACGATCTCCGTGCCCAGTGTGTATAGAGCGGACTTTTGTTGCATGAGGGAGACACCACATCCCGTGAAACGAACACCTCTGAACAGTAGGTAGGACATGCCCGAGTAGTACTTGGTGTCGTAGTGATCCACTATGACATTGTGAGTCAACAAGGTGCTGTAATGCAGCCCCATCAACACCTTGGCCAAGATGTTGCTAATGCCCGCAAGCTTCTGCAGTCTGATGGCCCACATGTACGTGACCAGGGACGTATCGCTAAATCCGGCATCGGTACACCGCTTGTGTGTCAATGCGGTAGGCTCAAACTGTTCGCTGACATCACACCAGCCCTCCTGTTGTGCTACCTTGGAGAAGGCGCACTGTCCATTCAAACACATCACCGTGAGAGCTCTCTCGTTTGACAGGTTCAACTCGTTGGTTAGATTGAGCTCGTGCTCTCTGTATTGGATATGTTTGAGGACAGTGTCAACACCGGTGTCGCTAGACCCACGGCGGTACACTCTAGCACCTAGGACTGGGAGGATGATCCAGTACATGAGATTACAATAGTCCACATCATCCAAGGTGAAGTTAGTTGGGTAGCCATATTCCCCGTTGCCAGTTACAGTGAAACACACAGGCATGGAGGCTATCACAGAGTTGCGCCTGCTCCCAACTATGCCCTTAAACAGTGAGATTAGGCTGTTCATCAGTCCCTCAATTTGTAACAATACGGTACGTTCCTCCGTGGTAATGGTCGATGTTGTCTCCTTTGCAGCCAGGGTATTCCTTATGTAAAGTGCGCAGATCGGGTCGGTTAACCAAGACCAAAATAGCCTTCCCTTGGTCCAGTCTGCGTTAGCGAACTCGGTAATATTTCCTCGCTCCAGGATACGTGTTCTCAACCGAATCATTGACTCTAACCCCTGTCCGTAATGGAGCGCACGTTCAAGGAATAACAAGTTACATCGCACATGTTTGGCGTGCTCTGTATCTCCAAAGTGAGTGAGTAACTCGCTGCCGATCTGAGCAATTTCGTTGTCGATGCTGTTCATCGGCGAAGAGTTGAACAGAGCCACCCGAGGCCTAACAACCCAGCGCTCTGGCACAACGTGTTGTATGTTCCTGCCAGAATCGTCAGGTGGGCGAGGTACCACCATGTTGCGTGTGTCGAACTCAAGTATGGACGCAGGGTTTTCTATCTTACCGTACCAGTCTCTACTGTGCCCGAGGCTGGCCAGGTTTTCTACAGAAATGGAGTTGGGATCGGCTCTCATCAAGGAGTTGACATCGGTTTGCAGTCTGATACGGCGAGCTTCGCTGAACAGCTCTTTCGGGTTACCCACGGGGTGTAGGCTACGAAGAGTGACACAGGCCACCGCTCCGTCATACTGGTGGAGGTATGAGGCGCAGGGTGATCGCTGAGCAAGCTGCTTGTAGTTGATGTCGTCCGATTCTGTAGTAGAGAGAACATGTGACGGGTTGATCTGATTCAGAGCTGGCGCCACGCAGCCGACCGTGAAGTACTCCCATTTGAAACCTTCAGAGTTACAGAAGGCCTTGTGTTCAGTGGACGTGTCTCTGTTGGCACCGTGTTCCATCTGCACTCCGTCCACCTGCACGATGGGTATCTTATCAGTGGGGCCTCCTCCGACTCGAATGTAGTTTACCTTCATGTCCATTGAGCTGTCCTGGAAACACGATTCGTTGGTGAAGGGCAGGTCCTTGTCACCAATGTCGTGCTGGGTGACCTGTTTCATGGTGAACTCGTAGCCTACCCCTGCTCTACCGGTCTCGTTGGCCATGGTGTACACAGAGAACTCGGGGGTGATCTTGGTGTCCTCGCTGACGATCTGAGACCGTATTATGCCATTGGAGCTTCTCTGGGAGATGACGCGGAACAGCGTGTCGCCCATGATCATGACTTCGGCCTTATCACTCGACAGTATCCTCCGAGCGTTTTCCAGGGCGCAAACAAAAGAGTCGGGCTGTATGTTGATCGTGCCGCACATGAGCTCCGCCATCACCAAGATAGAGTCCAATTTCTCAGCACGACCGGAGGTCCTTGTCCTTTGCGCGATTCTGTCTGTCAAGGTTGGTTGAGCGGAGCAATATCTGAGCACCTCAATGGTTCTAGTTAGCTCCCAGGAGGTGCTGACCCTGTCTAACTCTCTTCTGATCAGATCCATTGCCACCGAAGGCACTGTAACGCTCAGGAGGCTTCCGAATTGCATCGTGACCACCTTGGACCTATGCTGGAACACTTGGCTGTACTCTCTAGTCTGCACTCCGTTGCTAATTGTGTCGTAGGTGCCCTGCTGAGCCTCGCGTTGGTCCGTGATCCTGTAGCGCCTGCAGAACCTTGTACCTGTGGGAACTACTTCGTCCGGTACCAGCATCTTGTATACAAAGCCAGCGAGTAGGCGACTCGTTTCTCTCTGTTGTCTGAACAGGGTAACTCCCATGTGAGCCTGAGATATCACAACGGTGGCATCAGCGGAGATGGAACTGTTTGTGGCCGAGGCTCTGATTATGTTATCCGTCATGTACTCAGCGAATGTGCTGTTAGGCGCGACCAGGAAGTTTGGGGCTTTCACCAAACGCACAACGGTCTCCAGTGGTTTCAGCGTGTAGCTGCTCGGGTCCATGGTTACCACACTCATGATGCAGGCAACCTTTTGGGAGTCTAGTCGATTGACTAACAGCCGATCTGGCTGTGCTATAGTAGAGTCAGAGAGTTGATCTCAACACCGTCCTCTGAGACAGACAGAGTCCATTGTTAAGATGTTTATTTTGTGGTTAGACAATGTCTCGAGTGTAACGCACACCTTTGCGCTGCGACTTATAAGGCCTCTTAACCTGAGCTCCCTGTGACGTGCCTGGGAGCTTACCGAGAGCTCTATACATCTCTTCGGTGCACTTGTCGTGGTACATTAGTAAACTGGAATCGTCACCGTGTCGTCTCAGAAGGTTTTCAGCAACAATCACGTCTGTAGTGACGTCGATGGCTTTGCGTTTCAAATTGGCGAGCTTAACCACACGTGCCTGGACCTTGGTATCACTGTCCCCGTCACTGTCGACATCGTCACTGTCGTCGCTGTCATCGTCCTGGTAGTAGTGGTAATAACCCTGACTTCGGTTTAGGTTACCCAGGTTCTGCCTGTTGCTAAACAGACAACATAAGGCTCTAAACAGCATCCAGAACATGCTGGAGGCTCGGTTCATAAGCTACGGACTTTGTAAGTATACGAGAAAGCACGTTGGTATCGTTAACCAGACATCAAACGCTTGATAGTACAGGACCTATGTCCAACCTGATAGGACCGAGAAGGGACATGACGAGAGCCACTGCCAGCGTGTCCAGAGAACGTATGTTCCGTTGCGAGAAGGAGCTTGCGGAAGCTGCTCTGAAAGACAGAGGGAGCTCCTACGGGTTAGATACCTTTAGAACACGTGAGCTTAGTCATCGTGAATGGGGTCAGTCTGACAACGTAGACTACGAGCTTTACGGGTTGATCCCTATCCACCGGGACGTCGACTCCTGGGTCTACGTAAGTGAGGATCCACAGCTGGCCATAGCAATAGAGGAGATTGTCAACACGTTCAGCCCGGCTCTCTCCGTGGAGCTGCTGCTTTACAACGTATTGGGCAGCAACAGTGAGAGCTCTACTTGCTTGGTGCGATACCTCATCAACTACTACTCCTCCAACCACGTGTGTGAACATATCAAGACCACCTTGAGGAACATGATTCGCTGGACTGTATTGGCTGGCTTTGTGCCCTGCATGTTCCTGCCCTGGAAGAATCTCAGAGCTCTTGGCCTGGGGTTATCGGGTAAAGCTACCGTAACCAACTTAGTGTCGTCAACCCCCACAGTCCACAGGGAGAAGTACAGGAAGCATGATGATGATGATGATGATAGCTATACCCGACGTAAACGGAGGAGAACCGAGAACGAGTGTAGACCTGGTAGCGTAGCCACAGGCGAGTACATGGGCAAGGGTAGACGCAAGCCACGAGCACCTTGCTTCAGGACTGTAAAGGATGGTCTCAGCCCCCCCGATGCCGCTGCTGAAGCCGTACAGGAACGAGAGGCCCACGAGAGGGCTTTGCCTTCGGTGTTGGATGTGCCGCTCGACCACCTTGCTGACACTCTGAAACTGCTGATGAGCTATTCCGTCCCTGAGACACAGGTGTCCGTGGTTTGTAAGATCATCAGAGATTGGGTCAAACGGGACATCACGCTCAAGCGAGATCCGATCAAGGAAACAGAGTTAAAAATGGCAACCGTGGCCCTGTGGGGTGTGATGAAGACCTTCGAACACGGTCGGTGCCCAGTCATACCCGAGTGCAACGCCTCGACTTGTCTGGCCTTCTACGACACTGAGACGGACCTCGTTACGACCACAGTGGACGGCGTCCTGTACAGACACATCTCAATGTGGGATAGTTGCTGGTCAGGGGGTTCCAATCTGTCCTCTTTGGCCAAGAGCGCTCATCAAACGGTGAAGAGCTGGGCTACTCTCTTTCGCAAGATCATACAGGGGCTGACAATGGCCTCTAGCAGACACATGTATACCAGCACAAGCGTAGACCGGTCCTCCTTGACACATCTGGCTGATGTGATGCTTTCGTCCCGCGGGGATCAGCAGCGTGTAGGGATTTCGGCAGCGGGCAACTCATTTGGCAAACCGTTACTGCAAACCACTGCTGTTTCGGGCAGAGCTGAACTTTCCCCTTTATCATCCAGAGAGGTTCCAAGCTGAGCTCGGTCAGGTCTGCTAGTGACACACGTATCCAGAAAGACTTTTTAGCTGACGGAATGAGCGTATATAGCAATGTCTCTATCGGTATGGACCTGTCTCGCAGCACCTGAATGAACATGTTGATTTGCTGAACAGGGTCGATCCTTAGCCCTGCGCACTGTTTGTGTTTCTCTGTGGGCCTGTATTGCACAAAAGCATACTCTTTGTCTAGCAACGCAACTCCAATCAGGTAGTCTAGGGTCACCAAGTCTTCTCGTATGGTTTCCAGAAATCTACCATCGGAATCGTGAACGGTCTGCTGAGGCTGAGGCATGTGTGGTTGAGGAGGAGCAGGTGCGGGGAAGAGCATAGCGCTAGGATGATACGAGTAGGATAACATGTCTCAGGTTCTCAACTGTAAAGCCAGAAAGTCAAATGTGCTGTCGAGCGCTCGAGAGAAATCTGAATCGGAGAGGAAGTGGTTGAGGTTTAGCTCAGCGAAACTCTGTCCGATCTCGCAAGTACTATGTAAACCTCTGGGTCTGTAAATAGGGTTGCTCCAACCAGCACCTCGGTCCACTATCCACCTAGTCGTATCTGATCTATCCAAGGATTGCCAGGCTGGCACTCTGTTACCTCTCTCCGATATCTCAAACAAGGCGTGCTTCCAGAATTCAGAAGACTTGAACGTTATCTGACAACAGGGACACAGTGCGTACTCGAAACTGCGGTCAGCTTGACTGGCATCCTCATGACACAGGGTCTCTTTCGCCTCTCTCATCACTGCAGCTGGGATAGTGAATTCGGCCCGCTTCACAAAGGTAGATCCTTTTCCGTGAACGGGGTCTCTGGTGACCGAGACCGTTTCTGGAACCAACTGCATGTAGCCGAAGACACTATTGTCTTCCATGTACAGAAAATGCCATTCTCCTGTCAGGTCTGAGGACGACCTTTGACGCAGCTGGCAGTTGTTCTGGGCACCAGTGTCCTGTTTCTGTAGTTCCGATATGTATGACTCTATAGTCTTCAGGCGGCTGCTACACGTTCCCATTAGGTCTCGCAGCTCCTTCACTTGACACTGTATGTTGATCTCAGCCCTGCTCTTGGTGGTAGACCCTTCCGCTCTTGTCAGTAGGGATTCAAAGTGTGCGTTCACTATATGCCATACCCTTAGAATGGACGATCTAGAAGCAACCGAGGGCGCTACCCGGTAGCCGATGTTTGGGTTCTCACTTGCCATTGATGATGTTGCTGCCCGAGAGACCCCTCTACTCTATACATCTCACAAGTCCTTTGTTAAGTATGTGTCTCTTGGCATTGGCTCGCCACTGATGACTCGATGACTTTCCTGACCTTAGAGAACGGCCGCTTTGTTGAGGTGCAGAGCGATTTAGTTAAAGCGAGCTGTATGGTCTGTCGACTGTATCCCAGGTTTGTAAAATCAATGTCCTTGAAGCTGGGGAGACCGCGAGGTCGGCAGCATTTGGGGTTTCGGGTGAGGTGACCGTCGACGGTTGCGATCAGCTCCACCCTAGCGTTCACTTTACCCTCCTCTCTCAGGTACGCCTCGTGTGCGACTATGATTTTGTCATTCAGAGAACTGGGATTGTCGAGGAGCCAGGAGACCAAGTTGATAAACTCTGGGTTCTTCATATGGTAATTTGTTAGAACCTTATCCTGGAACGAAGAAAGCTTGCTACGGTACCGTTCGACGAATGCGCCTCGCACCACCTCTCTGTATGCAGGCCAGTATTTCGGGTGACTGCGGTCTGTCACTTCTATGAAGTATGTCTCCGTGAGGTACACCAGACACATCTTCTCCTGCGATGTCAGCATGCCGCGCCGCTCCTGAGCAAGCTCGCAGCACAGCCTGTTGAGATGGATGTGTATCTCGACCAACGTTGCCACTTTAGCCAGTGCCGTAGGGAGTTCTTTGGCTACGTCCCTCACCTTTTGCGAGTTGATAGACATGGACGAGAATAGCTGATGTCTGGTTTCCTCACCAGCCACGTTGACTGAGGAGAAGAAGAAGGGTGTGTGGAAATGCTTCTTTGTGTTCTTCATGAGGATCACCACGGTTAAAGGGTTGGCCACGCCGTATATGTAGCAGGTCAGGTTCTCGTTGCTAACCGTGAACGGCTTAGTCGACACCATGCAGGTTCCCTGGGATAAGGCTATGGTCTCGAACACCCCTCTGAAGTAGGGCTGTAGCAGGTACTTGGCGTTGGAGGTGTAGTTGGCGCTGCGGCTGGGGTTGGACGAGAACTCTATGCGGGTGTTTTTATAGCCGTGTTGGGAGCAGAGCCTCTTCTTGTCCGACACGAACCTCAGTCTGCTCAGCAGCTTGGTTTTAGTGGTGTTGGACTGTATCTGAGCGTACCTTCTGAGATGTTTGGAGACAATGGTCGCATTGAACTTCTGATTGCCAACCGTGTTTACGTGCAGCACGTGGAGGAGCACGTTGTTGTCCAACTCTACCAGGCAGCTCCCTTCGGTCCTGAGCGTGTCATTTGTTCTCCCTGGACAGGCTACGTAGCTGTAGTGGGACATTGCCTCGCGTTGAAATATGACATTCGGCCTACAGTCTGTGTGGTTCGGCTTTGTAAAGCCAGTGAAGGGTGCCTTTGTTGCACTCCACATCGAGGATCCACAAGGCTCCCAGCCAGCAAAGGCGGGACACTCGAGATTCGTATAGGTGGTTGACAGCAGGCACTCTGGATCTACGAGTGTCCCATTTACACCTGGGGTATGAGTCGAGTGGAAGAACGGGACACTTTCTTGTGCACAACAGCCGTTGGCGACGACATCGGACCTTGTTCTGAGAGAATGGGTCATGTTTACCGTGCACAAATAGCGCAGCCCTAAGATCGCTGGGACACAGATGCAGGGAGTCTTGGGGTCTGGCGAAGAAGAGTTCAAGATTACACAGCAGGAGCTTGCGGTTGCCAGCATACACTAGCACCAAATGAGACCAGAGGAGTTCAACTGCGATCTTGGTCTCAGTTGATACGTCAGATGACTGACAGACCTCTCCCCATTCCGAGGGAGGTGTCACCGAGAGACTATCTATCAGGTAGACCAGGGTTCTGGTTTCAAATTCAGAAACCTCACCCCTCAAGTCCCTTGATACTGTCAGACGAGCCAGTAAAGCATGAGCAGCAGCCTTCGCTCGGTCATGACACTCGGACAAGAAGCACAACCTGCAGTAGACGGGTAGTAGCTTTCCCAGTAGCTGAACCGCCGTCGAGCCGCTGGGCTTTAGAACTGCAAACGTTCCGTGCTTGTGCTGCTCAAAGTGAACATAGGCTCGAGTTCTGGGAGACCAAACGTTAGGGCCTGAGATCAGCTCTCGGTGCTTCACCAGACACTCTATTAAGGCTTCACTGGCGAGCTGCCCATTGGTAACGGTAGTACACTCAATCTCGTCCATTAGGTACCCAATAAAGATATCGTACCTTATTATGTCCACGTGCGGACCGGGGCAGCTGCCTTTAGGGTCAAGCAAAGGAATCCCTGAACTCTTTTTCGTAGCAACTGCCATTAAAGCGTGCTACGGGAAACTACCTTCTTGGGAGGACTCGAGGGACCAGATAGGGCTGTCTGGACGCGAAGGTCCTTCAGTCGAAAAGAGACCCAGATTGAATAGCGAAGGGAAAGAGCCTGTGTCCCTGGGACCTATTGATGACGAGTACAGACGTCTTTACTGTGAACTGAGGAATAAAGCGCTGTCAGATATAAAGGGTCTGGTGAGAGAGCACGTGGAAAACATGAGCACGTCCTCCTCCTCCTATGACTTTATGAACATATACGGAATGTGTTCCTTTGACCCACCCAATGTAACCAGGATCTCACAGCACAAGGGTGAGACTCTAATTTGCAAGTTTACTAAACTGGCATGTCCTCAGGAGAACTCTAATTCCAACTCTCAAAGAATCATCACAGTCAGTGGGATACTCAATCCGCTAATCAGCGCTCGGGTTGACCATGGGGAGCTGGATCTTACTCACTGTGGCGAGTCAGATTACCACAGAGCCACGGAGGAGTTCGCTAGACTCGACTGCAGGAGTAAAATGAGGATACCGAGAGTACACAAGGTCGACTTGGGCAGTACAATAGGCAGCATGGAGAATCGATTCATTTTCACCGTGAGAGAAGACTTGCACACGCTCGGCTGTGCATACAGGCAGATGATGGTTTTAGTTGAAATGTTACACCTAAACATGATACATTTCATGCATTCATAGAGGCCGGGTTCGTGTCATGTTCCACCGTCACCCTTGGTTATTGTATATGTGTAATAAAGACCTTTACCATCACGCAATGTGTCTGTTTAAATGTTTTATTGCATTTAAAGGTTTTATTTCACAACTTTGCATTTAAAGGTTTTATTTCATAACTACAACACTGCAAATTCTCTGCACCTATAGGCTACACACAGCCAAGCATCAAAAACACATACGGGTATACATAAATACATACAAATAGTCACTCTGTATATGTGAGGTACAACAAAAGCAATCATCAGTCAGAGTCGTCAAAGCCAAAGTCCACCTCCGTGTCATATATTGTGAGTTCGTTTTCCGCCTTGGCCTTCTTCTTCTCGGGGCTACCGTCGCCGAGTTCCTCTGTAGGTCGTTTCACACCGGGCCAGTGACCGTGTGGAACATGGCTGTTTCCTTCCGATGATGTAGAACAGGACGCAGAAGAGGAGTAAGAACATGACTCCTGTCCAATTACCTCGATGTTGTTTTTCTTAACAGCTGACACGAGTAGGTCAAACTCCTTTTCATTCAGCTCAGGCGTCATCATCTTGATACGGTTTACATCTATCTTGGGCAACACGCAGGACACCCCTCTCTTGATCCTCGCCACCATTTCGTCGATCGTACTTTTGTTCTCGCTGGCACAGTTGACTTTTCCACCTCCCTGGGAACTGTACAGGGTTGTATCGACGCACCTATTGCTGAACACCTTGACAGGGTAGTAGCTACCCTGTCTACACAGCTTGACAGATCCGTAGCTGTTGTTGTTGCTGTTGTTCGAGAACACCCTCATGCTGGACATGACCATCAAGGGTGCGTGGATCATGTATTCCTCGTTTGCAAAGACAGTGGCAAATTTCATGGGGCCCATCTCGCCAATAAACACAACCCTGTTGTACGACATGTTCTTCTCCTGCATAATCTTTCGGACCTCTTTTTTCGTGTCCCCTATCTTATTCAGAGACCTGTGGATGTAATCAGGGAGACGGTTGTCGTGGGCTTGCAACCACTCCATAGAATCCAGATCTTGGTAGTTGACACCTTTCATACCAGGGTTGCCGAAGGCTGGTCCAGTCAACTTTATCAAGGTGCCATAGGATGCTTCAAACGAGTTTGTGTTCTCATCCTCGTCCTTTCCGTGTCTGAACTTCCCAGCCATCGATAGCGAGATAAGATGTTTGCACAGGTTAGACTCGGTCGTCTTCGGGGCATAGATGACACGGGCCAGCTCGGTGCAGAGGAACCCCATTGCCATCATCACAGTCTGTCTTATGGTCATGGCCAGGGTGAGTGTGCACATTGGCAAGGCTCCATGGGACAAGGTTAGCTGATACTTGCTGCTGTTGCTAAGATTCTCCTCGTGCACGAGGTTGTTGTACCTGGGGTCGTTCATGGCTTTAACACAGGCCACCTCTGTGAATTCACCCGTGTTAAACCTGTGGTGGTATCGGCCGTAGAAAAAGGCATCTGTCGCCACCTTGGTAACCGCAACAGGCTTATATGGCATAGACAGCATACTGTTTAGACTACTATTGGGATTGATCTTAGACTCTGCTTTCAGGGCAATATTCAGCATAGCCTTCATCATGGTGTTGTTCGTCATCCCCAGAGTGACTGAAGTGAAGACACCCAACCTCGCTTGACTGCTGGGAGGGGGCCTCTTGTCTTCTTGGCCAGTGAAGACTTTACCGAAGTAGAGCACGTTGCCTTTCTCCTGCCCAGCAAACCCTACCCCAGTGGTGGACAGGCAGCTGTCTGTCATTTGACTCAGCTCTACCATCAGGTTTGCGCTCTGGTGACGCACCACTTCTGTGAATTTCGTCATAGAACCCTTGATGGTGGTCATTACAGTCTCAGTGAAGTCGCTGTTTGCGTGACAGGGAAGCATGTTGGTCATCGTGCCAAATACGGCGCACTGGATGTAAGCCATTATGTTATCCGACATCAGGTAGGAGCAGATCTTCAGGGCTTTGGTGTCTGTCTGTCCTCCCATGAGTTTCAGGCCGATAGTCTTAACCATCGCCATCCTGTCGCCCATCTGAGGAGCCACGAACCAAAACTTTTTACTCTTGCTTTCTACAATCTTGTACCCCTGCATACGCTGCAGTACACTGTGATCGGTCCAGCGAATAGTCATATCCATCCCGATGGACACATCAGACCCCTTAGTGTCCAGTTCATACCCCGTGAACAGCCTGTAATATTTCAATCTTGCCTCGGGGTTGCTATCTGTGATCCCCTCGGTCTCACCTTTTCTGCCTTTCTTACCACCCACTTGCTGATCATAGTAGGGAATGAACATGGGCTTCACCAGAGTTGCGGCGCACAAGGGGTCACAATAATTCACCTCAAGGAAGGCGGCAGACGCAACACTCATTATGGTAGCAAGGTCCTTGTCCTCCATGCAGCTGCTCACGAATATAGCAAGTAACTGAATCAGGTACAGGAATACCATGTGTCTAGGCTCCTCTCCATGTTTGTGAACTATATCGCTATCGCGGAGATCGTCCAGGTCGAACAGGTCGAGCAACTTGCGCAGTAAGGACAGAATCTGACTTGCCTTACTTTTGTGGAAGTTGACAAAAACACTCGGGTAAGAGTCGTCCCCACCCTCCTCTTTGGAGGCTACATTAAGAACGTTCCCACGCAGAGCCTCGTCAGTCAGGGTGTTCTCGTACAGGGAGAGGACAGTGTCCCGAGTGAACAATTTGCACATGCTGAGAAACAGGGTCGATTCAAAGTCCCGGTTTATCTTAGGAACGTTCTGCAACGCCAAGAAGTGCCCTAGGTGTTCTGCGTGCACCTTCAACACCTCGTCGGGGAAGACATTTGGGCAATGGAGATGCAAGACCACGGGGGACTTGAGAAGCACCGGAGCAAATGGGGTTGTGGGGCAGGGGTAGACGATACCGGAATCGTGTGGTCCCGTCGCCATGCAAAAGCCATCCTGTTGCAGGCTTACCTGGAGTGTCTTAACACAGTTTGTCATTCTAAACAGAGAGATAGTGGGTCTACTCCACGACTACAAACTAAACTAGTCAAGATGTTGACGTCTAAGACAAGGACTTCGGAATGCGGTGACGCTTACAAATTCTGTTTGGAGCTCTGGGATGAGCTGTCTCAGGCCCTGATTGAATCACAAGAGTCGAGTACTGTGTTGCCAAGCAAAGAGGAGTTGTCTCAGATGCAGGGGTTTGAAGTTATGATCAGACTGGCTCTCCTGGCAGATTTCTATAGGTATCAAAAGGAGGATCTGGCTTTATATAGGGAGGAGTCAACTGAGAAGTTGTGTGCCATTAGAGCCAAGGCATTCAGCTTCCTTGCAAATGGACATAATGTCCAACCAGAGCGTAACCGACCAACGGGAACCCTTGTATCCAAAACGCCTCTGTGTCGTAGAACTAGAGCCAACTCATCCATCCCCAGACCGTTGTTACAGCCACAGCCCCTGTGTAAAGATGTATTCGGGACTGCCTACCGCGGTTGTGATGTCGGACCTCATATGGTATGTGCTAGCAAGGCACCTATGTCTGACTACAGCTTTCTTGTCCAAGTGAGGGAAGACACGGGAGGGCACGGTCCTCCACACACTGGAGAATCAGCAACCGAGCTATCGCTCAGTCTACATGAGGCTGCTGCGCGGACACCAAATCAGAGCGGCGACACCCTTGCAACAGGCTCAACGCTGCTGAAGAGTGTTAACCCCGTCGGCAAGAAAAGTGACCTGCTGAAACCAGGACCCTGTTCATCTTCAATGTGTACGAGTAAACAGGACACAGGTCTGTGTGACAATAGGGATAGTCGAGAAAGGAAGCGACCTTACCCACAGTCCGGTGAACGACCCAGAGATGTGGAAGCTTCGATAAAGTGGACTAAACTCAGTTTTTCAGTGAAGAGGAAATCTTACCAGGCGAAACTCATAAGAGCCTTCCAGGTGGTGAAAAGTGTCGGACACCCTATGCTTACACTCAATTCCGAATGGGGTCTGAGTTGTTACTACAAGCTAGCTGTATCCTACACAACAGATCAGCCACTGGAGATGGCAGCGGCCTGTCTACCCGAACTGCGGCAAGCCGTCGACCTCATCCACAGTGAACACTTTCAGAAGCTGCGCGAACTACCGCTCGGGTCTCAGATGCTACTATACGCTGTGCTCAACTGTCACATCAATTGGGTTGACCACAACCACAAGCAGATTCTCCTCATGCCGGGACAGCCCAGCTCCCGCGCCCCTAATCAGGATGGAGACTTGAGGTGCTCGAGATGTCTGAAGAATCAGACCTTCCACTCTTCTGAGGTGAAAGGCAACCCGAGAAACATAGATGTGGAATTTGACTTTGAACAGATGAGGTTTGGGTCATCGTGCTGCGCTGCGCCCATGATAAACGTACCCCTCAGCACCAATCTCGTCAACACTTGTACCTTTACCGAAATGAAACAGATGTACACCTCCTGTATGACATGCAAGCAGCCAATCTTTTCCGAAGTACTAGTGGATATGGAAACACTCTACTCGCGCTGTGTGGCCTGCACCTCTGCTGACCCTATATGACACATCCGAATAGACACTATGGATCACAACAAGACTGAGGAGGCTATGACCGAAGACGCCTCAGGTATTGTACACCAAGCGGACGTCACCAATAAGGACAAAGTTATGGCCGAAGCGACATCGGGCATTGTGCACCATGCGGACGTGTTCAGAGCGGTGCACTGTATACCCTTTGCTAGATTGAAATATATTATGTGCACACACTACGGAGCTAATAACTTTGACACCGAGTGGCAGAGGGTCCGAGGTGATCGGCGACTCTCGGTCAGCGGCAACAAAAATCTCTACCTGTACCTAAGCATAACCAATAGGCTGGACAGAAAAGAAGGAGCCATCCGAGATATTATGGCCGCGTACAGGGATATCACCACAACGGACTCCGAGTGTAAAGACAGAGTTGAGACCTTGGCTGAGGATCGGACACCGCCTCTAGTAGAGCGCGTGGACCCTTGCACGTTTGATAATACAATGATCGAAGCAGCAGAGAGTGTCATGGGACTGGAGGAACCTGAGTATATGACAGAGTATCTGGATACTTTCAAATGTAATACCACTCGTAGCTGCTTCCTTGAACTTGGTGAAATGACTTCTTACGGGTGTGAGGATTATTCAGATGAGGAATGGGAACACGAGGAACTCGACCGTTGTTTGAACAACCAGGATCTGAGGTCCATGTCTGAGCCAGCCCAAGGCAAAGTGGATCAAGACAGTAAGGGAGGGTACAAGGCTATATTGGAAGACTTGACTGTTGAAAAGCCAAAAGCTGTACTTGACCAGGACTGAGGTCCATGTCAAGTCTTCATTGCTTTGTGTACATTTGGTGATTGTTATACTATAGACTGTCTTGTATCATTGTGTTTTGCTTGTACCACAGACATAAATAAAAGCTTTGTGTTAAACACAATCCTGTCTCCCGTCTTCTTCACTGTCTCCCCTGTTTTCCACACCACGGTGCCCGCTCATGCTTCTCTAGCTCAGGGCATATGACCATGGGACCCTGTCAGAGAAGTGACTGGAGCTGTACGTGCCATATGACTGTAAGGTTCGACGATGTACATCTTATAAGTCGTGTAGACTACACCTGGGTGCACATGTCTGATATAGAGAAGAGAATGCCTATATCTGAAAGTCTGACGGAGCCCGGTCTCGATGGTTTATTTCGCATACCCGTAGAGTCGCATGTGATCCCAAGTACGAGGTATATTGTTCTCCGGGCTGTATACACACACGGCGGAGACAGCTACGGACTCGTTACAGCCAAACATTTTACCAACACGTACACCGATACCAAGGGCCACAAAGTGAAAAGGATCAGCGTTTTAGCAAGAGCGCCCTTGGCCTGGGTGAAGATCAACACACACAATGATACGACAGTGCCCCACCTGACCTACCCTTACACAGGAGACATGGTGTGTGGACACCAACCCGATGTTATCGTCTCAAGGATATATGCCAATATGAACCGTTACGTGAACAACACCTTAGTCTTTACCTCATACACCCCGGACTCTGGCGAAAGAGATAGTTTAGCCTCAGAATTGGTAAGCGAGACATTGTCTATACTAGCGGCCCCGCTTGCATTCAAGGCTTTGCACGAACAGAGCAGGCTAACACTGGAACGGTTGCAGTGCCCGAGAGACCGTGACATTCTCACCACACCCGATCCACACAGAGCGCTTTGGGGGACGTATGTATTGTGGCAGCTAGACTCTGAACTAGGGACCCTCTCACGTGCAACTGTTAACCAACAGACAGACCTAGCGCCAGTCCCATCTGCTGCTCGGTGGTTGAGAGTAAGGCTCACGTGCACGGGTTTAGAGGTGACTAGGTGTTCCGAGGAAAGTGCTACCAAAGACAATATACAGGCTCCCTACTGGGCAGTCGTACTCACGGCCCTGTGTTGTGGAGCACTGGACCGCTGGTCACAGGAGCTAGACAAACAGTCAAGGGCCTTGAGAGTCGACGTTAGTCTACTCCCAAGTGAAGGAGAGAAGAACGAGCTGTGTCAACGCTGCGGGTACGCTTATCGAATATCACCCGTGGTGTGTGAGTCAAGGCCCAAGAGAGTGTCAGCTGTGTTACAGATAGACAATTTGCTCCTGGGTGGCATCTGCACAACTCTGTGTGCTACCGTCACCCGACATAACCGAGATGGATCAATTGAGGCCGGATCAGAGAAACAAGCCCGTTACCAGGCAGACCGAGAACAGAGATATTGTCTCAATCACCGAAGGGTCTACAGAGCGAGCTGTGAGGAACAATGGGAACTGGACAAGTGGAAGGGAGAGTACGAGTGCAGGGAAGGAGAAGAAGTCGACCAGAGTCAAGGAGAAGAAGACTTTGCCACGTCCACGGCCCGAATCACCCCCCGGTGTGAACGAAGAGCAAAGCAGATTGCATCGTGGTGGGAAGATGACGAAATGTGCTACTGGGGACAGGAAACAGACAAAGCAGGTAACAGAGCAGACCATAGACAGAAATACAGGTCTGGGACAATCTCTTCAACGTACAGGAGACGAGAAGAACAAGAAGACAGATGTAGAAAGAAGCAAAAGAGCACAAGTAAAGATCACAAAGAAGACTCTGACCCTGGCTGGTGGTCATGGCAGAAGGACTGTCGACAGAGACAAAGTGAGAGACTCGGGTACTACACGCATGGAGAAAGGGTCCGTAGACACAGGTTCTGGGAACTCTACCTGTCAGGATCACATCACAGAGGCGCCGAACACAGTAGATACTCCACTTCGATTGGACTTTGGCAGAGATTCTCATGCAATGTTGTTCGGTATCATATCAAAACTCTTCCCTTTGGACATCAAGGAGGAGCCCTCAACATCTAGTACAGAGCCTGTTATAGAGCCTGCCATCACCACAACCCCGGACAATGGATCCCCCTCACCTAGCAGCCTCAGTGACACCTTAGTGGCAGTAGAGGCACTGGGGAATAATTTCGAAGAGCTGGCTAAGTGGTTCCAACTATTTGAGAGCACAAACGCCAGAGATGTAATAGGATTCGATTTAGCTATGGAGCTGTGCGGATGTTACGATATCATCATCCGTAGACTGGGGAATGGTCTAAGGGATACATTTGGACAGACAATGTTTATACAAGGCCCACAACATGTCAAAGTAGCAGACCAAGCGCTGCAGTACATTGTGGCCTTTGTAAAGGGAGATGTTACCCGTGATTTGAAACCTGTCTTAGAAGAGCTGCTTTGCCAATCCGATAATACCAGAGACCTGGAAACTAAGACCATACGGACCGCTTTTGAGGAATTGTCCACTGACAGAGGCAACATATCTTCGGCTCCTCAGATTGGCGAGTCTCTTAAGGTACAATGGGGGTTTGTAGTCGAGTTAGTGTGTGCTCTCGTCGAAAGTATCCAGACCAACACTAACCGGTCTTTACCTGGGACACTTGAGAGCACAGGACATCAAAAGGATCTCACCTTCGCTAGGCAGGAAAATGTCCGATTGCAATCCGAGTGCAACGAGGCCAGGAAAACCATCGATAAACTAGAGCGTGAGCTGTCTATCGTGAGACAAACCGCTACAAATGAGGAACTATACAAAGAGGAAATCCAGAGGAAAGCACTGGAGAATGATAATCGCATCAGTGAACTACAAGAGTCGTACCACAATGCGCAGAGTGTAGAGGAAAACCTACAAATGAAAATAGTCAGGATCACACGTGAACAGGAACACGAGAGGTCCGCGTGGAGTGTGAAAGTACAGGGATTAGTCACTCGGTTAGAAACAAGCCAGTCAATGATCGACATTATGCAGAGAGCCCATCTAAAAGAGAAGGACACCCTTCAAGTTCAGATATGTACTCTGACAGCGGATAACGACACCTTGTCACAGAATGAGGCACAGCTAAAGACTCATATACAAACAACTGAGGCTAGTCACAAACAAGACCTCGATGAGACACGCGTCAAAACTGATGTGCTACATGTCAGTGTATCTCAGCAGAAAGCAAAAATTACAGAGCTTACTGACACCATTGCCAAATGTATTGCAAGTAACCAGGAGCTCCTTCAGACTGTGAACACACAGGATAAGGAACTAGACAACATGAGCAATCAATTGCAGATGTCTAAAATGACATTGCGTTCACTGGATCAGTTGTTTGGGTTTCAAATTGCCAATTGTGACCATAGCACTGTGGTAGATAGGATAACAGGTCAGCGAGCAGCATCGGTTGAAAGGATCCAGAGGGTTCTTAAAGGAACAGTTATCCAGGTAAGGAAGGATGATGATGACGATCACTGCTATCAAGAGCATATGGACACTGCGTCCGATACCAGTCAGCTGTTCAAAGATTATGAGCGTGAGATACACAACATCATACAACGTCTGAGTTCAGAACATGAACCCATGGATGTCAGCGGTTGTAGTTATACAAGACAAAGATGCATCAAAACCCCAGTAAAACGCAGACTATGGCCAATTGTCACTTTGGAGAGGAGCTCATATGACCACCCTGTGTGTAAGAAGCAAGAGTGTACGAGTGAAGTAAAACACGAAGCGAACCCTGAAAACACAGTGAAACCAGAGAAGCGAGAAGAGCCTAATCTTCCAGTGAAGATCGAGTCCCAGGATACCCCCCATAACAACAATGGTGACTGCTGTCAACTAAGAGGACAAGAGAATAGTAACCCCTCTGTTGTTAACGATTATAGCAGTAAGCACAGTAATGTCTACATGGTTGACATTGAACTCCGTGAAAATGATCCTAACGCTAGGAGACATATTCCAGGCTACATAGCACAATCACTGATAGACAAAGATGTAAAGCTCATCAATTTAGGATGTGAGAAGCATATTGACACTCTATTGAATGTGTTACAAGTATCTGAAGAGGTGTCTGAGTATGTAGTCAAGGCTCTGTCAGAATATAACACAAGCACCTGTCATTGCTCACAGATGACAAAACTCTCTCAGATACTGGAATGTAGCCTTTTTATATGTTGGCCCCCAGGGGATGAGCATGAGATATATGGAGCGGAATACAATGACAATTGTGTACATACCATCATAGTATACAGAGAGAACAGGGGCAAATTGTACTACCTGCTTGCTGTCAAAGGCCAAGGCTCTTACATATACAATCTTGCAAGGCTACCTTTCAAATCACAGTTCCAGGTACCCAAGCAGGCCTTTAGACACATTTCCGATGGTTCATGTCAAGGTCCAGTCGTTTCCAACCCGATACATAGTGTAGATACTATTGAAACTAGTCACCTTGTACTACACGGTCACTTATAGTTGGATAGTCTTCAACAAATTCCTTACTCAACATTGCAAAAACAACAAAGTGGTTTATTACATTTGTTTATTTTATATAGGGCAATCCATGTAATATACAATGCTTTTCTTTGCAAATGTAATTTGAAAGTACCATAAAACAGTTTATTCTTTACAAGGTAATATATACAATACAACATTACATTATATGTTGATAGGGTCATAGTATGTTATATGTTGTCTTTTGCAATGGAACATGACACAATAAAAGCATTTCATTTCACAATACAATACTTGCCAATAGGGCCCTTGTTATGGTTACATGTTATTCACACTACTGTATACAGTTTGCTGAGTTTTGTAATGGATGTAGAGCATTCAGAACAGGTGCTAGAGCACCTGCATGTTACATGGCCACAGTCTCCAACCCAGTCCTTGTGACTAGAACATGCATGACATGTAAACACAAAGTCTGGTACTAATATAAGGGGTCTGTTACAGGTGGACTGTGTTCTGCAGATTGGGCAGTCAAGGACACCATTTTTCTTGATCTTTCTTATACACTGCATACACATGACGTGTCCACATGTAAGGTAGCGGTTTGACATTCCCAAACAGCAGAGACAGGTATACGGGTTGAGGTGTAGCTCCTCCAGCTCATCCGGCTCATCATTGTCATCAGGAGCTATAAGGGTAGACACATAGGTTATACAACTCGTGTACACAAAAGTGAAGTGTACAGAACGTCGATTTAAGGGTATAGTTACAATAGCTATGTACAATGATCTACTTACCTGTAAGCACAACATTGTGATCTGATTCAAATTCCACCATACATGTATCTGTAGACACATAATGTGGAGACACACACTGGATATCTGAAACAAATCGACCATCTGACTCCACAACGGTGCTTAGGGGTGCCCATTGGTCGCTGTAGTACAGGGCAAGTGGTATACTCTCCGACAGCGAGTCCTCTGAGATGGTGTCAGTACGACTGGTCAATGACTGTGGTTGTAGATGTACCGACTTGCGAAGAGGCATGGTGTAGGGTCTGTGTCTCAGTACTCTGCCCTTTGTTTTTACTGTGATGTATTTCATGTTGTGGTAGAACGTGTCGACGTTGGTGTCCTGACCAATGTTCTCAGTGTAGGGGACCGTGTCTGCATATATCAGCATCATATTGTGGTTAAACAGCGCTGTACAAGGAGCCATTGCTGACAGTGCTATGTTGGAATCCCAGACGTTGGAGCATACAATCCCGTATGTCTTCATCAAGTCGTATATCCTCTGGGGTTCTTGACATTGCACTGTTATCATCCTGGTTGATGACCCAGTCAGTACAACAGTGACACCGTGTGTTTCCTATGGGTCACACATACAAACAATTGTTAACAAAGGCCTACACAGAGACATTTCATGTTTACTGTAATTAGAATGGTTTAGGGACTTACATGTCGACAGTGCAGCTTCGTGGTCGTCAACTTGTCTGCGACGGTCAATCCCTTCCGCATCGTCCAGTCGTACCCTTTCACTAATGCCACTGTGTTACTCAAATGTTTATAGAAACTGAGTCCTGGTCTACTGTCAGTGTGGCTGACACTGTAGGTGTTACTAACAACACCCAACGCATGTTTGTTTCCCAACAACGTATCCGCATTCCTCCATTATACTGACATTCGGTTCAACCCAGAGATTTTGCATCAAACGTACTAACTGGGTTATGTAGTTGGTAGCCCCTTTAGGTTGAATCTCAATGCAGATAACTGTCAAATGTCTAGTATCGTTGTATGTCCACCTGTTCATATACCACTTTGTGATGTTATCCGTGATAAAGTTGATGTGGTCCAGTGGGGTACAACACCACCGGATGAATATGGTAAGGTAGACCATAGTATTAGCGCTGAGCAGTAGACAGGCCAGACTTTAATGGATCAACGTAGTAGCCGAGGAACTTCTTATAGGGGAGCCCCATGGCCTCAACATGAATCATTAGTTCACCCAATGGTGAGGCTCCAAAAGTTGTAGCAGTGAGTGGATGCTCACTCATCACATCACAGCTTAGACATCCGACCAAATGCACCTGCATATGAGAGCACAGCCATCCAAACGAATCTACCCAATCCAGTCCATGTTAGGTATCTATGCTTTTTGTTAACTTCTTACATCTACACGTTCCGCTAGCGGAACGTCTGCTCCAATATCCAATGATGGGCGGGGCGCGAAATTCAAACTCCTCTAAATCCGAAAACTTACACTTTTCAAACATATGACTATGTTACAGCTATTTAAAGACAAGACTCTCCTTTATCTAACCAAACTGTCCGATTTCAAAAAGGCTTTACAGCGAAAGCAAAACATTAGATTATGTCAGCAGAGTACCCAGCCAGGAATAATCACACAGCCATTTTTCAAGCTAGCATATCATGTCACATAAACCCAAACCATATCTAAATGCAGCACTAACCTTTGATGATCTTCATCAGATGACACACCTAGGACATTGTGTTATACAATACATGCATGTCTGTTCAATCAAGTTCATATTTATATCAAAAACCAGCTTTTTACATTAGCATGTGACGTTCAGAACTAGCATTCCCACCGAACACTTCCGGTGATTTTACTAAATTACTCACGATAAACGTTCACAAAAAGCATAACAATTATTTTAAGAATTATAGATACAGAACTCCTCTATGCACTCGATATGTCCGATTTTAAAATAGCTTTTCGGATGAAGCACATTTTGCAATAATGTAAGTACATAGCCCGGCGTTACAGGGCTAGCTATTTAGACACCCACCCAGTGTAGCCTTCACCAAAATCACATTTCCTATAAGAAAAATGTTCTTACCTTGCTTGTTCTTCATCAGAATACACTGCCAGGACTTCTACTTCAATAACAAATGTAGGTTTGGTCCCAAATAATCCATCGTTATATCCAAACAGCGACGTTTTGTTCGTGCGTTCTAGACACTATCCCAACGCTAAATCTCGGCCACGAGCATGACGCAAAATATGACAAAAAATTTCGAAATATTCCATTACCGTACTTCGAAGCATGTCAACCGCTGTTTAAAACCAATATTTATGCAATTTATCTCGTAGAGAAGCGATAATATTCCGACCGGGAATCTGCCTGTCTGTAAACTGAGGAAAAAACCAAAAGCCGGGGGCGGGGCGTGTCACGCGCCTAAGGCTTAGTCCATTGACTGACCACTCAGCTTTTGCTCTCGTGTGCTTCAGCCAGGGCTTTGAATGACATCATTCCTGTTTTTCCCGGGCTGTGAGACTCCATTGTTGACGTGAGAAGTGTCACGTAAGAGCAGAGATCCTTTGTAAACGATAGAGAGAATCAAGAAGGGCAAGAAATGTTCAGACAGGGTACTTCCTGAACAGAAGCATCTCAGGTTTTTGCCTGCCATAGGAGTTCTGTTATACTCACAGACACCATTCAAACAGTTTCAGAAACTTTGGAGTGTTTTCTCTCCAAAGCTAATAATTATATGCATATTCCAGTTTCTGGGCAGGACTAATAATCAGATTAAATCGGGTACGTTTTTTATCCAGCCGTGAAATTACTGCCCCCTAGATGTAACAGGTTAACAAATGACACACATCCCACCCGAATACTGCTGACTCCTCCGACCAAATGCACCTGCATATGAGAGCACAGCCATCCAAACGAATCTACCCAATCCAGTCCATGTTAGGTATCTATGCTTTTTGTTAACAAATGACACACATCCCACCCGAATACTGCTGACTCCTCTGACCAAATGCACCTGCATATGAGAGCACAGCCATCCAACCGAATCTACCCTATCCAGTCCATGTTAGGTATCTATGTTTTTGTTAACCACTGACACACAGTCCACCCGAATACTGCTGACTCCTCCGACCAAATGCACCTGCATATGAGAGCACAGCCATCCAACCGAATCTACCCTATCCAGTCCATGTTAGGTATCTATGCTTTTTGTTAACCACTGACACACAGTCCACCCGAATACTGCTGACTCCTCCGACCAAATGCACCTGCATATGAGAGCACAGCCATCCAACCGAATCTACCCTATCCAGTCCATGTTAGGTATCTATGCTTTTTGTTAACCACTGACACACAGTCCACCCGAATACTGCTGACTCCTCCGACCAAATGCACCTGCATATGAGAGCACAGCCATCCAACCGAATCTACCCTATCCATTCAATAAACTACTATATTTATGTAGTAGTAGTAGTAGTACACAGGCATATGGTCAGACTTGATATTAATGGCGATAATATATCAATTGGAAAGGACAGAAGTGTCACCACCTGAAGCTATTGCCAGACCTAGAACTGAGATTAAAATGTCAACCTAGACTCAATTGGTACAATTGCAAGTAGGTGACCACACAGCTTCCTATGTTACTTTACTTTATAATACATACACACAAAGGGGAAGGTTACGTTATGTGTCCTTGAATGAGTTATTCGAATACAAAATAAAGTATGCCTTTACCTTATAATTGTTTAGTCCAATATCTAGGTATAGGTACTAGTGTAACGTTACATGTGAAAACCTGGAAATGTTTTAGATCCTACAGTACAAAGGTATTCTGACCTAACACTACGTGTGGCCTGTGCCTCTGACACTTCAGGTTCGGAGGCTCATCATTTGAAGACGGAAAAGTGGTGCTGGTGAACCCTTGTACACATAACCAGGCCTCTATCCCATACAGAGACAGGAGGACAGTCTCGCCAGTAAGGAGGACCAGCCATGTCTGGTACTATAAGCAATGTTCCTAATAACAGTACTTTGTACCACTCAGACAAGAGCCTCACTGACACAGACCTGTGCATATGGAGCGTGGCTATGGTCCTAATAATGGTTGTGCTGTCACTTGTCTGCTGCTTGTCTTACATATATGTACTATGTGCAAGGAAGACAAGATACACCAGACTGCCTTTGATTTCGGTGTGATTCTATTGTGTGCATGTGATGTTACTCAGTTGACCTGCTAATAAACAGACACAAATGTGGTTGTTGTGGTAGTGTTCTTTATTTGGGGTCACAACAAACAATGCATCAAGTATACAATGAATAGGACATGTTTTGAAATAGTGTATTATATTGGTTACACAGCTGAAGTGTGTTCATGGACATAGCCTAATGTCACATTTCAGAAGGGCTACACATCATCTTTCACTCTAGCTGGGTCCCGGTGTCACACGACCATCTCGATCTGTTCTGGTTCTATTCAGATGTACAGGTAGGAAGGAGTAAGAAACAGACAGTAAACCACAGTTGTATGTGTCAGGTGTAGCAAGGTAAGAGGCTATATGGGCCGGAGATATAGTTACCGTTGTCCACAACTGGAATCACAGAGGAGGCTGTAGCTTCCACGACATTGCCTTCATACTGGCAGGTCCCCTCGCATTTAATCTCATCACAGTAGCACGTTGTGGGGACATACACGGCGTCATACTGTAGCGAATGTACACGCGAACATGGTGTGTAAATAGGGGACGATGCCCGTTTGCTACAGGTCTTGTGAGTTATCAGCAGTGCTAACCCAAAAACAATCATCAACGGAGCCGCTATTAAGGAGATATTGAGCCAATCGTCATTGTTGTAAATCCACCAGTAACTACTGTAGTACTCGTCATGGTTGAACATTGTGAAGGTGAGATTGTCCGAACACTGGATGTACTCTACTACGGCTATACACAGGTCATTACCTAGAGGTACAGTGTGAGTGTTGGCAGATGTCTTTCCTTTAACACTTGTTTCTTGCGTATCATCAACATGAAATGTGGTTATATTTGTATAGCACAATGAAGACACAATGACCAATCACTATTGGTACATATGTCAGATATGGGGTTTATTTCACATATACAAAAAGATGGGTTACATATACATTGACATGATACAGATAACACCTTTCTGTGCTGCGGAGAGCCGTACAATCTGTTGTCACCGGGCATCACTTTGGGTTCGGGCCACTCTGGTTCTTTGCCTCTTTTCAGTTGACGCCGAGGTTAGTTCCACGACAAGGTCCATTTGCTCTATATGTGTCAGGATCAGAGTCATCACATAGACTGCGTGTTGAAAGTGGATAGAGTAAATACTATCTGCTAGGTCGTAAATATCTTTCATCTCAATGACACCATAGGGAATGTGATTGTACCCCTTGACAATCTCCCATGACAGCAACAGTTTCACTCGGTTCACATCAGCGTGACTGAGGTTGACCAGTGTGGTTGCCAATGTTGAACGTAGGTTCGAATCACAATACATATCATGCTTAGCCAGCCCTTCAAGGCCGTGCGCTTCGATGTCAGTGACTCTGAATTCAACATGGTGCTTTCGGAGTGTGTCCACGATAAGAGTCCAGGCAACCTCACTGCCCAAGTAGGAGTACATTTTATTCATCAGAGTCTCGGGATATTTCACAAAGGTGTCTGACTTATTCCTCCTAAGCATAATGCGTAGTGATTCTCTTTGTGTACCTTCTAGAGGGGTGTTTCTGTGGTCTTGTATTGTGGCAACCAGCTTCTGGAACATGTCTTTGTTTCTCATGAGGTAGTTGGCCATTTTGAATTTATTAGTCAGCTCCATGTTGTTGATCTACTATGGTGTCTCTCTGAGCTGTGGAGATGTGTAAGTGTATCTGCCCTATGAGACTGTATATATATATTATTTCACCAAGGTCTATCAGATGGAGAATACATCAAGGATCACGGCTCATATCACCAACCAGGGCTGAAGTGTCCTACCCATGATGTGTCTATGGGATCTGTAATATCCGACCAGGGCTGACTCAGCAGCCAGGTCTAAGACATCCGATGGGGTCGAATCACCTAAGTGTCTAAGCACTCTGACCGGGGCTACTGTGGTCAACCGTGGGGGATGTCTCCAACCAGGACAATGTAGTGAAAGTGTATAAAGTCTACCTACCCCAAAGATAGTTTGTATTTAACATTGTACACATCTCAACATAGGTTCCTACACAATAGCCACATCTGCAAGACATGGCTGTACAGTCCTATCTGACAGAATGGGACCAATGTTGTCACAGTGACAACTTCAAGCATGTGACCTTGGATAGGTTTCTAGCCATCTCACACAGAGAACTGATGGATGATTACGGAGCATCTTTCGCTACACAACATCGGAACCTGTGCAATACGCTACGAAAGGTGTTGGCGAAGAAACAATTTGTAGATCGGAGGCAATGCACTCCATCTGCCCCAAGGAAAAGACGACCCTTGGAAGTCGACAACTTGTCGTGCAAGATAAAGACCCTATCAATAAGGGATCGAGTGGGAGTCAAGAACCTAAGTTTCAACTGTTCTCCCCAAAGCACAACCCCAAGTGTCTCCAATTGCAAGGAACGTGTCTCGGTTAAGGATCGACTGGGTGTCTCGGTTAAGGATCGACTGGGTGTCTCGGTTAAGGATCGACTGGGTGTCCCTATGAGAGCAAGGAAAGGGAGACAAGAGGGACGAGTCCGGTTTAGACCGGTGCACAGGATCCGTAACGGGAACGCAGAGTCTCCAGATACCAGCAGGTCCACCCCTGGAAACTGCAGCTATCGAGCCAAAGGATATCGAGCCGACTTAAGCAGAATCGGCTACCCTGGGTCCGGAGCTACCTCTTTCAAGAACGCTTACAAATGTCGCCGCAATCTGGTGTATGTGTGAATGTATGTGTGAACCTGTCCTTGTGCTGTGATGTTAAAATAAAGAAAGCATAGTCGAACACTTTGTCAATGTCCGGACTTTATTTTGTAATAATGATACATCAACACAATAAACATCATCCAAGGTATACGAAATAGAAATTAGTATCAAACAGAGACAACCTGATATTATTATAACACAGAACCTTGCATGTACAATATATGACAACATAACTCTATTACAAATAGTACAAATAAAGTCAGTTCAGCCCTAGTTTGTGACTTGTGTGGAGGATAATAGATGTAGCTCTAAACTCAGCCGTTTAATAGGCAGAAGAAGTTCAATTTTCATCAGCCAGCAACATGGCCAACATTTGATTCAGGTTTAACGGGTACCCGGTCTCCTCTTGTTCGGTCTCATATGTCGATGGCCATGTGTAATCGCTCTCTGACCACACCATAGTCCACGTGGGATGTATACTCTGGGGCTGGAAACTCTGGAGCTGGACTCCACACTGCCAGTGGTGTTTGTAGAAGCACTTTGAGCCAAAGTGGCAAGTACCAGGACCTCGATCATAGTATCGACACGGTTTACTTGCAAGGAAATCTTTGTAAGTCTGTATCAGTTTCAGCTTGTCCTCTTTATCTTCGACCCATTGATCACTCGGGATGAAAAAGTGCGACCTAGTTCGGCACTCCGGGCACAATTTAACGGTTTTGATATCGTGAGATTTCACCCTTCTCCACGTGCGGATACACTCCAGGCAATAACAGTGGCTGCAGTTGGGCAGAATTCCGAATCTGCGCTCCCTCGGATTGCCTTTTTTAAGCACCACCTCCAAACACACACCACACACCATGTCGCTACTGCGCCGGGTGGCACCGGTGGGACCAGCGGCAGCCTCGATGCTTGACGTATTGTACTCTGTGTTCTGTCTCTCCATCGGTATCACCTCACTCGCACAGGCCATCGCATCTGGTCTAGTGGATGCTGCTGCTGCTGCTGCTGCTGCTGACATTGCAATCTGTGGTGGTTAGCCTCACTGAGGTCGTCAGCCCCACTGTTAGTGTTCTTAAAGAAACAATATCCTCCAAACACGGGCCGTGTCTCCAACCATTCTAACTCAGGGACTGCTATTGTAGACTGTTTGATATTACATATAACAATGACTGTTTATTCAACCAGGTTAGCTCAGGGAGTGATATTATACAATATTTGCTATTACATTCAGTGCCTTGTAGAGGCTGCGTTGTGTCATAAAGTTATATATATATTAAGGACCGGTACTATGGTTACGTGGTCTACTCACACTCACACACTCAATACTCCTCCTCACTGTCAACGTTTGAGTCATAACACCCATTGCTAAACAGATTCTTTGGTTTAGGCTTAGTACTTGGACCCCTCATGGGCTTCGTATGGGAGGATTCACTAGCTTGGTGCTCAGTCAGAGCTGGATATAACTGTTTGGTGGTGCATTGCAAAGCGAGGCGTTGCTCCTGTGGATTGGTACAGTCAACCTGTCCATTATACTGCCGGACATGCTGCTGTGGCCGAGCCTGAAGATGTTGCTGCTGGGGATACAGATGATTCTCTAGAGGTTGAGGTGAATGCTGCGGCTGGGGAAGGTACTGAGGGAACCCATTCGTGAAGCTTCCTTCTTGGCTAGGTGGAGCTGAGGGGGGGTTTGTAGACCGGAGCCAGCTCCTGGGTATATCGCCTAAGGGATATGTTTTCATCTTGGGCTCACACAGACCCATGCGGATCATGCGGTTAATCATCATACCCTGCTGGTTGTATGTCGTCGGGCCAGCTGAAGTGATACAGTAACGAAACAACAGATATATGTAGTATCTGGAGAATTTGCCAGGCTCTGATAATATCGGATCAGGGATAGGTGCTCCGCTGCGCGCAGTGCTACAGCATTCCATGTGATGGAGAGATTCCACATCACCTCTGGGTATATACAAGGTATCTGCTCTCTTCCACATATCTCTCAAGACCTGCAATGTCATCTGGAGAGTTTCTCCACTCTTCAATCCACTGTCTTGGAACAGACCCGTAGCTGGCGCTCCTGCCACGATCAGGCACTCGAACAGTGATACGGAAGCGTGTTCAGAGAACACGATCTCTCTACGAGCTGAACCGTTCATCTCCTATTTACTACACCTGATGTGTTACAGATTAGTAGCCTATGTCATAGATGTCAGGACTATCGAAAGGAAATGGCCCAGCTAAGGCACCAAACCATAAGCAATGCCGAAAGGTTGCTAGGACTGGTAGAGCGTTACAATTTGTTTCACGTTAAGACCTTGTGTTATAACGATGTTGAAAGCGTGCTGGCGTGGATTGGGGTAAACCCTGACAACTTCACCTTCAGACAGAACGAGGACACGGTAACAGTTCTCAACAATGTTATCACAGAGCAAAGTCTCACAACTGTCGGAGTGGTGAGCATCTCAGATGAACCTCAGCTAGAGGGTAAGGATCGCATAGTGGTATACATAAAACGAGACTCCGCACCAGCGACCGTGTGCAGTAAATACGACTCAATCGTATTGTTCAGGGTGATACAATGCAGTATGAGTGCCCCTTACTCTCCAGAGCTGAACAAGATGATAAGGGAAACACAGAACCTAGTCCACAATCGCAGGACGCCCATATTCCCGACGTTTGCGAGTGCTACACTTGAGGACCTCCAAGCAATGCCTCAGCAGGACCATCCAGTGATAGATGGCTGCTCGAATATGAGCTACAAGACAACTACGCCTAGGACAGCCAAAGTGACTATAGACAAATTTGGGCGAATGTACAAGCCTCTAAGCCCTACCGAAATCGGCCGTCGCTGGAGCATCTACACTGACATATCAGGGCCGACGGGGTCGAAATGTGAATTTGACATAGAAGACTTGGTGTCCAGACCGGACATGGTGCTAGGTCGAGGAGGCTTTGGGGTGACCGTTAAAGTTAACGATCACCTAGTTGCAAAGACCAACCTTTTTCCGGAAATGGTGGACTGGAGTGTTCCTTTCATAGACAATGAATTTAGTCGCTATGCGCACATTGCCTCGCAGGTGGAGGAGGTGATGATCGGCGTGTCAATAAAACACCCCAACATCCTCCGCACCTTCGGAGGCTTTTGGTGTGACACGCCAGGCTACCAATTGGGAGGTAGAGCAGTTATAGTCATGGAACGAGCACTGTTCTCGCTACAGGAGTTCATGTGGCGTATACAAAACACCTCAGTAGTCCCCATGGTAGAACTGGACACTCTCCGAGGGCTTGAATACTTGCGATCGAGAACCATCCAGCACAGGGACTTCACACACAGGAACGTCTTGGTTTGTCACCAGCCTGATAGAAAGGCCATACCCTTTGCTTTCAAGATCAGCGACTTTGGCACATCATGCAACTTCTCTACCCCAGATCAGCCTCGGGGCAACCGCACTAACATGGCCCCCGAAGTGCTGTGGTGCTTGAACTCAGCAACGGGGAGCGACATATTCAGCTGGTACTGTGTGATGTGGGAGTTACACAGCCGCTCGCCCTTGTTCCAATACAAAGGTTCGGACCAAGAATATTGTAAGATGACATACGCTGCCAATCTATCTGATATGGTAGGGGTTTACAGACCGGACGACGATGAGACTTTGGACATACGCTACATGAGATCGATAAGCGCTAGCTTTCTCCAAGCTAAATACAAACACACAAGGCCCAGCGCGAGGACTATACGCAACAAACTCTCTGCCATTGGCTCCAAGATAGTGGACAAAGCTTTTGTCCACATGGGAGTGCTATGCATTACCCTGTTTCCTCAAGAGAGATGGTCTCCTTCCACACTGCTTAATCTCAGACGATACCAGTGTTTGGCGCTAGATGTCAAGGATGCTCAGTCCCCGTCCACACAGATGCCCTTGTCCGTACAGGTAGGGAACTATAGGTCAACCGACATAATAGTGGCCAACGACTGTGTCCCCAAGGACCTTACTACACTTGTGGAAGAGCGATCGGCAACACGATTCCCGGTTACAGTGATCGGGTCCGATCCCAAAGTGTACTACGGAATAGACCTTATCAGGTTGGCTCCTGATCTTATCCAGCCGTACAGTTGGTACTCGAGCAAGGTCACGGAGCTCGAATGTCTATACAAGAGCAAGTATAGCAAACGCAAGGTTGCTGAAACAGACAATCAGTCCGAGGTCAGACCTTCCAAGATGGCTCCCGGGGTGTACGTAGACCGTCCAGACGTGGGTACTTCGAACCAACACTGTCCACAGCAGCAGCTTCATCCTCGCCCCTCCGTCATAATAGATATGAAACAGACACGCAAACTGACAGATGAACTTCATCCCGTCCAGTCCAAGGAGGCTTACGGTATGGAAAACCCAGTCACCCCTGATGAGGGGCCCGTGTCAAGGGATGTATCGCTACTGGATTTGAATAACCTTGAATGGAGTAATACCTTGGAAGACATTTTGAGCTGTAGCAATTTGGGTGATGTGATAGTCAACAATGTCAATTGCAATATAGCGTCTGTGGGTGATAACTCTAACAAGGCTCTAGACCTCACCATAGGCCAAGCGGGAGCCAGTGTGAACAACCTCATTGTCTGCCCGTCCCAGGGGCCTATCATTGAAGCCAGTGGCAAGGATGCATCAAACCCACCCCGTAGCACACTGGCCACAGTCAAGGATATCGGTGATGCTACACAGGGTAGGGTGAATAATATGAGAGGCAAGATGATCACGGCTCTAGACCTCACCAAAGGCCAAGTGGGAGCCAGTGTGGACAACCGCATTGTTAGCCAGTCCAAGGGGACCAGTATTGACGCTAGTGGCGAGGGTTCACCGAAACCACCCAGCAGCATACCGGCCACAGGGCCAGCACAGGATATCGGTGACGACATAGAGGATAGGGTGAGTATGAGAGGCAAGAGGATCGAGGGCGAGATAAACACAACCATGGTCATTCTGAAGAGTACCAACGAGAAGGAGATAGCACGCTTCAAAGACTGCGTGGTTATCCAGTCACAGAGCATGACCCAAATGCACCCTCTTATATTTGCTGGTCCTAGAGATGGATTGTGTAAGTGCTCTATGAGCAAGGATGTGTTCATCTTCCAATACGCTCAGTTGTTTGATGACTGCAAGCAGGTGTTTAACTGGACTGTCGCAGACTCACCTAACTCGGTATACGCCTTTCTGCTACAAGTGTTTTTCACGCTCAAGGCGGCCCTAGATGCGAGGTTGCTACCTACTCACATGACAGAATGGAGATACATCCTTATCGGCAAAGGAGCTGTGATGATCGACATTGTCCCTTATCTGAGCAGGAACTTCAACAAGCCATCGGCCTCGATGTTCAGTGACCAATGTAAGAACTTGACCAGTCTCTGTGCTACTATGGTGGCAAAGCACTTACCCGACTCGAACCTGTGTAAATGGCTTTGTAATCTCGGTAGCGGCACGTCTACCTCGCAGGTACTGACCGACTCGATCGAGTGGTTGAGACAATTCAATAACGGAGAAAGGACAAGTCCACACCTCTTAACTCTACTCGGTAGATACTTCACGTTCAGAGATTACACATCCGAAATACCAGACTGGCTAACATACTTGGGTGAGAAAGAAGACGCTCGTAATAGAAGCTGCGGCAAACTGCTGGTATACGGAGAACCTCAGCCTTACAGAGGCAACCAGACAGCAGAAGGCCCAGGCGACACTAAGCTGAGTACACTGGTTAGGAACATAGTGCTAAGGATGAGGGTGAAGATATTCGGCTCATCTAGACTCGAAGTGACGACATTAGATTGTACGCAGGGTTTGACAAAGGTGACTCTGAACGTCTCGGCCCTCTCTGGGATTGCCAGGATAGATCAACTGGACCGGTCAACAGAGTTACTGACTGACAACGGTAGCTGTTTCACACACGACTTAGTCTCCCAGATCGAGTCCAAATGGGCCCCAGTCATATTGTTCACAAAGTGTAAGCGACAGGGACCCGTGCAGGAGTTCACGCTCAACTATTACAAGATGACAATACTCATGGTTCTAATGAGCCTGGAGGGGTCTGCTGTGTTATCTCTCAGAGAGCTGTTCAATGGCGTGATGACATTCAGCGTGACCGAGTACTAAATTACGTAAAGTACTAGATAGCCTTAACTGCTGTCGACTGTGTCACGGCGGCATCTGTGTCGTTGTTCTGCCAAGGGTGATTGCTCTCCCTGGCCCACATTACACTATGCGCGGCTTGATCAATTACGGGGCTTACTGCAGCATCAACAGCGTTGTCCAAGTGCTGTGTTGGACACGTGAGCTGCGGGACCTCATTCGACTGGTCGATGATCAAGATCCCCGGTCTCCTAATACGGTGGCAGTGAGGCTGAAGTGTCTCATCTACGATATGACCAAAGGCAACATGTCCCCGTGTGATCCGAGCTCACTAGTGTACGCAATGACATTGTACAGAGGAGCCCCCTTCGATGTTCAGGAGGACTCAGACGTGGTCTTCAAGTGCATCATCAACGCTCTAGCAGACGACTGTGGGGCATCTAAGAGGATAGGTTCTTTGTGGGACATTGAGAATGAGGACCGTGTGCGCTGCCTCCGTTGTTTCACTGTCCAGTCCACACTCAATAAGTCCAACACGATCACAGTGTTGATAGGCGATAATCTCCCCACAGAGCTGCAGGACTATATCAAATTGTACACTGACAACAAGTTCACCACCTGTGACTACCATTGTACACAATGCCACACAGGAACTCAGATTGAAATCACCAGCAAGGTAGTGACATTGCCGCAGGTTGTGTGTATGAGGATCGAACGTGTTAGGAACATTGGCAGAGATACCACTGATATAGTCAAGACAGGCACAAGGTTTGCTTTCCCTGAGACACTGGACCTGAAATATATCATGAAAGAACCTGAAGCTCCGGTAGCTACTGTATACACGCTGTACGCTGTTGTAGCCCACCGTGGTACTCACTACTGTGGACATTACACAGCTTATGTGCGAGACGACAACGACATTTGGTATCTCGCAGACGACTCTCATGTCAGAGTGTGCTCTTGGGAAGATGTCAAGTCAACCTACGAAGCTGGATCTATGCTATACGATGGCATAGCCTATATGCTCATGTACCATAAACAGCTACCCCACTGTGTGACATGAAGGATCTGTACATATGTAATATTATATATCAGTATGTACCTTGTATTTCCTTGTTGTATCAACTAATAAAGGTGTGATGCAAGTACAATTATAAGCGTCCAGTGTTATATTATAGAAGGGCTATAATTACATGCATGCAGGTGAAGACAGATGCAAAGACACCACACAAACAGATCCTGATGCATGTACAGTGTTTAGCGCAAGTTTATTATCTCATACAAGGATGGGTATACATTTCGGTATAGGGCAGTCACACAGGTTAAAACATTTCCATATCAAAGTAAAGACATTGGTATCATTTCATCACAAGATACCTATCCAGGGTATTGACAACAACCTTGGGTTCCTCCGCTTTATACCTCAAGGTTGAATGCGTAGCTGACAGCACTGCTGAAGACGTACACGGTTCGTCTAACTGTGAGACAGAGACACTGTTAGCCAGCCCCTCTAAATATCGTATAACGTAAGCACTTTTCGGCCCACGTACAGGCTGCTTCTTTATTAGATGGGAAGACATAACTGTTATCACATAGAAACAAAATATTCAGTTTCACCAGAGTACGTTTCAGATGCGCTTACACCTTGCCCTTGCAGGTTGTTTGTCCAGTCGAGCATTAAAGTCCAATTCGGAATCGTTCTCGGACTGAGACCCCGTGTTCGCTTCTGACTGGCACTCTGACTTGGCAGCGGATGTAGGCTCAGAAGGATGGGTATGGTGATACTCTCCGCGGTCCTCCTGATCCGAACACTGGCGTTGAGTGGTGTCCGCTAGCCAGGCAGCTTGATCAGTGACACTGGCTGCCTTCCCCGCATCTACATGTAACCTGTGTTCTTTGTCTCGTGACACACCAGACCTCCGATGTGAACCTGTAACACCTTGGAGGTTGACAAGTTGCTGGGGGTTTGAAACGTCCTGCTGAACTAGGGACCTCTCGGCTCCTGGGTTGTCAAGGTTCTCCCGGGGCCTATTGACAAATGGGCTTTTTTGTATCTTCTTAGGTGTGCGCACGTCCTCCTGCTCTGAGTCTGTATCGATAACTGGAGAGCGAGTGCTTTTTGACTTGGAACAAGGTACCCTTTTTATACTTTGCTGAGAGGGTCCCTCCCGTTGGTAGTCGTCCTCATCTTCTTCAGGATCGGACAGATTGTTTTTGAATCGGTGTGAATCTCGATTGTGGGTTTGTATCTTGGTCTTTGCAGTTTCACACCTTGTGTTAGACTTGTCCAGTCTCTTTTTAGCACGCACTTTATCTTTCCTTCCTACGAACTTGAGAACCGGCTCTTTACATCCCTTGTCCCTCCTGCTCCTTTTAGATTCTCTCTTGTGATGCAAGCGCTTGGGTTTTGTGAGTTTGACACGCTTGCAATCTGGCCTTATAGAATCCTCCGAGTCAGATAGCAGGGTGCGTTTATATATGCTCCTTTCCTCTCTCAACCCACTACAGCTAGTCGTAGAGGTATGGGCATCCTGTTCGGACTCTGATTGTGACCAGCTGTTATGCCAATGTCCCCACTTAGCATTCTTGGTTTTAGACTTAGCCAATTTTGCCCTATTTTTCACCTGAGCACAGAATGCATCATCCTCCTCTTCCTCTTCACTGCTATGTTCGTTGCCAGTAGATCGGTCATTTATGAATGAGTCACTGTAATCATATTCGTCAAAGGCCTCACTGTTGTCATAGCCCATTGTAGCCTCCAAGTCGTCACCGGGGATGTTACTCTCATCTACATTACAATCTTCCTCTTCGCTGGTGGCTTCCTCTGCTTGGCTCAGCCAAGGGTGGTCATCATCACCACTGCACCTGGGGGGCAGGTTGTGAACTTGTGAGTCGTAGTATTTTTTGAAACCCTGCCCCCATGATAACTTTCTGCCCACTGACTTATTTGACTTATAAGCCGATCGATCCCGATTTACCGGTTTGGTCATCTGCAAAGGACTTTGCTTCTTAGCACGTTTGCCAATGTGGGTGCTACCGGAATCTCGTTTCGCTCTCTCGGCTCCATGCTTCATTGATCTGGACAGGTTTGCAACAGGCTGAGCCGAATCACCCCTTCTGGACACGTTTGCCCCAGGTTGAGCCGAATCACCCCTGGGTTGATACAGGGTACCCTGGAAGGATGCTGATATCTTGCGTCTCCAATTGTTGGTGGACATACACTCTAAGCTATCAATCAGGGCTTTGCTGAGTCTGTCCTGCAAGCCGTGGCTCTGAAGGGTATTTACAATGGTTTCGTTTTTGCTGACCCAATCTGCGAGGATGTCCCCGTGTCTTTTGTCCAAAAGGGTGTTATCCAATCCGAGGAGAGTACAAACAGCGTCTCTCCTGAGACTTTCATCTTTCAACCAAGGTTCACTCAGCAGCAGAGTGGGAAGGTTCTTGATCCACGTCGAAATGGGAATTGTTTCAGGTGTGACTATAGAGTAACAAGTGTCAGACTTCTCACTGTCACCAGTCCCAGTTTCCTCTTTGCTGTGCTTGTCGACATGAGCCGGATTCTTAGAGGACATATCAGGGTCTTGCACTTGGGTAGAGTGTGGTGAGGATGATTCGCTATCTGTATCGCACCTCTCTCTCTCTCCCTCTCCTACCTTCAGGTATTTCTTTAATTTGTTGTGATATGTGCGGAGTTTTAAAAATAGCACCTTGGCAGTGGTATACATCTTTACCAAATCCTTGTCCTTCACCTTGCTTGTATCGTGTTTGATCAGAGAGTGCCAGGTCTTTTGGGCTTTGGCTACGTTGTCAGGTGTGTGGGGTTTAACCTGTTAGGGTATAGGGGGCAGTATTGAGACTTTTTTGAAAAAAGATGTGCCCATTTTTAAATGCCTCCTACACCTACCCAGTAACTACAATATGCATATACTTATTATATATGGATAGAAAACACCCTAAAGTTTCAAAAACTGTTTGAATGGTGTCTGTGAGTATAACAGAACTCATTTGGCAGGCAAAACCCTGAGACAGATTCTGACAGGAAGTGGATACCTGATGTGTTGAATTGACTTTGAGCCTATGCCATTGAAAAACAAAGGGGGTGAGGTATATTCTGGCACTTCCTATTGCTTCCACAAGATGTCCCCAGCCTTTACAAAGTGTTTTGAGTGTTCTACAGTGAGATCTGACCGAATAAGAGCCATGGAACGTGATGGTCCATCATTCACCCTGGCGCGCGATTTGATGGTGGGTACTCTCATTCCGAAACGTTTTAAAAGAAAACCCAATGGTCCGCCTTGAATTTTATTCATGTTCTGGTTAAAAAAGGCCCTAATGATTTATGCGATACAACGTTTGACATGTTTGAACGAACGGAAATATTTTTTCCGTTCTTGAAGTGAAGTGAAGTCCGGCTGGCTTAGATCATGCGCTACAACACGGAGGTTTTTCGACATAAATGATGAGCTTTTTTGAACAAAACTACATTCGTTATGGACCTGGGACTCTTTGGAAGTGACATCTGATGAAGAGAATCAAAGGTAATGGATTATTTATATAGTATTTTCGATTTTAGATTCCTCCAACATGGCGGTTAGTCTGTATCGCGATGCGTATTTTTCTGGCGCAGTGCTCAGATTATTGCAAAGTGTGATTTCCCAGTAAGGTTAATTTAAAATCTGACAAGTCCATTGCGTTCAAGAGATGTAAATCTATAATTCTTTGAATGACAATATAATATTTTAGCAATGTTTTCTAATATTAATTAATTATTTTGTTGTCATGACTTGACTGCCGGTATTGGAGGGAAACGATTTCCTGAACATCAACGCCATAGTAAAACACTGTTTTTAGATATAAATATGAACTTGATAGAACTAAAAATGCATGCATTGTCTAACATAATGTCCTAGGAGTGTCATCTGATGGAGATTGTAAAAGGTTAGTGCATAATTTTAGCTGATTGTATGGTTTTGGTGAAGCCTGTCTTTGAATCGACAATGCATTGCACACCGCTATTGTCAATGTACTCTCCTAACATAACCTAACTTTATGCTTTCCCCGTAAAACCTTTTTGAAATCGGTAAACGTGGTTAGATTAAGAAGATGTTTATCTTTCAAAGGCTGTAAGTTAGTTGTATGTTTGAGAAATTTGAATTTGTACATTTATTTGGTTTCAAATTTGCCGCTCTTGAAATGCACCTGCAGTTGATAGGGTGCGCCACGGGGGGAACGCTAACGTCCCAGGTAGCCTCAAGAAGTTAAACAGCTCTTCACGCGCTGAAGCCATTGCAGGATTTCCATCATCGCTACCATACTTCCGTCGCATGTATCGGCACGTAATTTGAGCCAACTCTAACCAGTCCTTGCTCATCTGCTGCTCCACCATACTGGCACGCTTCTTTTTTACTGCTGTGTGAATGATCTTGTCAGAGGAGTACATGTTCCAGAACATTACATAGTCTTTCACCTTCTGAAGTGGGCAGTGTAGTAGCTCTGCCACGGCAAACGCATTGGGGATCTTACAGCCCATATACACAATGGCCAGTTCTACCACTTCCACCATGATAGGGTCACTAATCATACTCTCCACGTGCTTTGGTATGTAATTGCACCAGCTGGTTGGATTCACACGCTTGATGAACGCTGTCAATGCGGGATTGTGTATCTCCTGATACATTTCGGTCCCGGTGATAAACGTGTCTCTCTCAAGCTCCTGTAGTGTGTCATTCCAATTGCTCACCAGCTCACCGTTGCCCTTGACGCATGATTGCTTCACGGCCCTGCAAAACCTCACAGTAGTAGACACGTACAATTCAGTAGCCAGAGCCTGGCTCTTTCTCAGTACGACGACAGGTACCAGGTTCACCCGCTTGCCATCCAGGAACTTGCTGCTCCTTCTAAAGGAGACAGTACGAGGTTCATCGTTCTCATGAATGGAAGTGCTTTAGGTCACATATCACTTCATTGTCCGTGAAACAATCAACTCTTGTGTCCCTCTTTTTTTTCAACATGTCAGCCGAAGCAGTGCCTAGTACGCAGCACATGGGGGCTATCTCTTCCATGTGAGAGACTAGAACCTGGGCGGACATTGTGTTGTCCTCCGTGCGTAACAACTGGACAGGCTGAATCTGTTGAAAGGAAGGGGTGAGGGCTGTAGAGTGAGTGGGCACCTCCAGGGTCAAGTCCCAAAAATCGAACATGCTACCAGTGACAGTTTTCAGCAAGTCGAGACTCTCGAGTCCCGGGACAAATAGTACCTCTTGGACGAAGTATGACTTCCCATTGCCTTTCCCATTTTTGGGGATGCCAACGTTGTAGGTTCCAATCATGGACCTGTTGCTGTCGCAGTAGACAAAGTTGTGTTTTTCAGAGTACTGTGTGACCACTGGAATCACCTTCTTACCCTTGGGACTTATCAGTTCTTTAGTCGGTATAAAGAAGTTTGTGTAGTTACCGTGTGCCAGTAGCACGTGCTTGACACCAGCCTTGTCTACAGCTGACATAGACTCAAAGCCTGTACCACTTTCAATGTCCACTAGGTCCATCAGCGCAAGCAATAACAAACGCGATGGTTGTTGTTCCTGTATAGTGTTAGAGTCCTTGATTACCATATCCCTGATAATCTTGTAGATCGTTTTTGGTTTGTACCTTTTCTCTCTCTCCGAAAGCGCCTGTTGCTTACACATCATCAGGTGGACCACTTTATCAAACAGTCCTTGTGTACTTTTACAAGTGAAGACATCTTTGTGATCCGATTTGTAATACCAAGGAGGGTGGCCTGCCACAATATATCTTGTGGTTAAACCTGCCATGGTCGCTATGTTCAGTATCTATCTATGTCTATCACCTCTTATAGACGGTTGTTGTGTTTCTTTCATATGAACCAGCCGTTAAATAACAGGTAGCCCACTGTAGTCTGTTGGGTAGAATGGGAGCCTGTTAGACCTCTCTCAAGCTCTCCAGAAAGTGGAGATGCCTTATGTAGGGGAGTTTACATAGCAGTCTGTAGTGACATCACCTGCAATCAGAGTAACTCAACACTGGTTGGTTATTGGACCATGACTGATACACCACACAAAGACTCTGTTATATGAGCATGACTGTATTACCCCTGCTACAGCTGAGCTATCTAAGCATGGCTCATGTTTCCAAACCTGGTTCAAAGGTCCATCTGAGAACGATTACATCTATCCAACCACACCTCATGTGCCCAACGGGGCCATGGCTCATGTTTCCAAACCTGGTTCAAATGTCCATCTGAGAACGATTACATCTATCCATCCAATCCTCATGTGTCAAATGCGGCCTATTATTCCCTCCCACACTTTATGTTTCTCTCTCTCAGTTCCCTCTCTCTCTCAAATGCGGGCTATTATTCCCTCCCACCCTTTCTCTCTCAGTTGCTTCTCTCTCTCTGAGATTTGGGCTATGCTTCCCTCCCACCCTTTCTCTCTCAGTTGCTTCTCTCTCTCAGATTTGGGCTATGCTTCCCTCCCACCCTTTCTCTTTAGCTCTCATACATGAGTTTGCTCTCACTCTCTCTATTCTGAGGAGTAGGCAGCTACAACATTGAGATTCTCAGCGGACTGAGATACCGGACAACTATCTTTGGCTGACATGGACACGAAAGCTGTGTTAAAGTGTGAAGACAACCTAACCACCAAGTGCTGCTCAGGGTCCGGTGCACTTTAAAAACTTCAAGCTTTGACAATTTGTAAATAATTAGACAAGGCACAAGTTCACCCTAGCCCGGTCAAAATGTAATGGTTTGTACTCTGACATGGATCTATGTATGTGTATGTATGCAAAAGTGCTTTGTTGAATAAAACCCCAAAATAACAACCAAGAGTATTATGCTTTTTATTTCAATATCCAATATCATTACTTTATATGACAACAGACTATATTACCTATTGCATGGATAGCACTGACATTCAATAAGACAGAGTGTAACATTATAAAAGAAAAAAGTGCTTTGTTTACACGGGAGATGTTCACCCATGCCCAGTCACTGACACACTGAGCGCGTTGTGGTTCTGAGACTATGAACTGGGCGGGGCTACCCTCATGTGTCCAATGGGAGCTCTGTTGTCTAACTTTGACTGGCTCAAGTTTATTCCCTCCCACCCTTTGTCTCTCAGTTGCTTCTCTCTCTCAGATTTGGGCTATGCTTCCCTCCCACCCTTTCCCTTTAGCTCTCATACATGAGTTTGCTCTCACTCTCTCTATTCTGAGGAGTAGGCAGCTACAACATTGAGATTCTCAGCGGACTGAGATACCAGACAACTATCTTTGGCTGACATGGACACGAAAGCTGTGTTAAACTGTGAAGACAACCTAACCACCAAGTGCTGCTCAGGGTCCGGTGCACTTTAAAAACTTCAAGCTTTGACAATTTGTAAATAATTAGACAAGGCACAAGTTCACCCTAGCCCGGTCAGTTGAATACACACGGGAGATGTTCACCCATGCCCAGTCACTGACAGACTGAGCGCATTTTGATTCTGACACTATGAACTGGGCGGAGCTACCCTCATGTATCCAATGGGAGCTCTGTTGTCTAACTTTGACTGGCTCAACTTTACTCCCTCCCACCCTTTCTCCCTTCTGGTCCCCTATCTTTGAAGCCAATGTCTTTGACAATTTGTAACTAATTAGACAAGGCACAGGTTCACCCTAGACCGGTCAAAATGTAATGGTTTGTACTCTGACATGTATCTATGTATGTGTATGTATGCAAAAGTGCTTTGTTGAATAAAACCCCAAAATAACAACCAAGAGTATTATGCTTTTTATTTCAATATCCAATATCATTACTTTATATGACAACAGACTATATTACCTATTGCATGGATAGCACTGACATTCAATAAGACAGAGTGTAACATTATAAAAGAAAAAAGGCAGTTGATTACACACGGGAGATGTTCACCCATGCCCAGTCACTGACACACTGAGCGCATTGTGGTTCTGAAACTATGAACTGGGCGGAGCTACCCTCATGTATCCAATGGGAGCTCTGTTGTCTAACTAATTTATGTATTTATTTTCTCTCTCTCTCTCTCTCTCTCTCTCTCTCTCTCTCTCTCTCTCTCTCTCCCAGCTCTGGGGTATTCATCCGTGGCCTGTTTACTCCACCGCTGGTGTGTTTTCAACCTAGGGGTGCTTAGCAACCCATTACCACTTAGCATAATGTGGCTCTCTCGGGAGTTGTTCACTGGAACACAGTCACTGACAGACTGAGAGCATTTTGGCTGTTGGACTATGAACTGGGCGGAGCTAACCTCATGTATACAATGGGAGCTCTGTTGTCTAACTGTGCCTGGCTCAAATCTTCTCTCTCTCTCTCTCTCTCTCTCTCTCTCTCTCTCTCTCTCTCTCTCTCTCTCTCTCTCTCTCTCTCTCTCTCTCTCTCTCTCTCTCTCTCTCTCTCTCTCTCTCTCTCTCTCTCTCTCTCTCTCTCTCTCTCTCTCTCTCTCTCTCTCTCTCTCTCTCTCTCTCTCTCTCCCAGCTCTGGGTTATTCTTCCAAGCAAGACTGTCTACCCCACCGACTATCACAGGAAAGCAGTTAAATAGCAAGGTCTGTTCCTAGGATATTAACACACTTAGTCTGTCTCAGCACTGGGAAGAACAGCAGGTGTCTATTGGAAATGGCTGGAATGGAAGTGACATATGGAAACTGGCGTCTGTTGGATAGATCATGGCTTTCATTTGTAGAGTCACTGGGTGACAACTGGTGGGGTTCTGTGTCTGAGCAACAAATGACATCTTTCCTGAATAGACCCGATGTGAATGCTGGAGCTTTTGCCATATCGGAATACTGTGGAGCGATGCCCGGAGGAGTGTGTTCATGTATGATGAAGACAGATGATTATGTTATTATCTCATTCGCCATATATGTCATAGGAGGCCGTTACAAATGTACCGACTTCCTAAAATGGGAATACAGTCAACCTGCAAACATTATAGAGGACATGATTGCAAAATACCCAGGAGGGTACCTGATGGCTAGACCGAGATCCATACATGGTGGTCAAAGTGAGTTCCCTTGCATACGTGTAGTGGAAGAGATGCATACCATGATAAAGTCACTAAAGAGTGCATGGTGGGGACTGTCTTTTGGGCATTCAACAAATGGAAGGTCCTCAGGGTCATGTGAGCACACTGCCTTGTTAAACGACCTAAAAAGTATGGAAATGGAAACAAGCAATCCTGCTGCAGCAATATGTTACATGGATGAACACCGTTCTGGGTACCTGTTTGACATTGTAACAGGGAAAGGAAAGGGATACAAAGTGATGTTCGACAGGTCTGGGTTTCGATGTGGGGCCAATCTACACTTCTCCAATATAGGAGAGTTGATGGACTACATGACAAGGGCTAAGAATGTACTTTTTGTGCCACGACCTTCCCCTTAAAGTGAGTGGAGACACTGACAATGATCAAAGGACACAAGAGGATCCAATATGCTCAGCACAAGGCTATAGATATGAATAGTGAACTCTTTTCAAAACATACTCTGTGTAAGCTATTCTATGATTATCTCTCTCTCTCTCTCTCTCTCTCTCTCTCTCTCTCTCTCTCTCTCTCTCTCTCTCTCTCTCTCTCTCTCTCTCTCTCTCTCTCTCTCTCTCTCTCTCTCTCTCTCTCTCTCTCTCTCTCTCTCTCTCTCTCTCTCTCTCTCTCTCTCTCTCTCTCTCTCTCTCTCAGCTCTGGGGTATTCTTACAAGCACAAGCCTGTCTACCCATAGTGAACTCTTTTCATAACATACTCTGTGTAAGCTATTCTATAATTATTGTATAATGCCATTCCAGCTGTAATTTAGTTTGTCTTCACATGAATAAACCAAATGCATGATCAGCCAGGGAGATGTGTCTTGTGCCTTTATTCAATATATTTGTGAAACATTACTGTATAACATAGTCCACCTGTACATATCACACAATTGCTGTTAACCTATACACATGTCGAACCATAGTAAAAGTTATACCAATCCTTTAAAGACATATGGTTATTCAACATAAACTTCAACTGGGTTCTCCTGATCAACACCTCGGTGCTTAACTGTGTGACAGTAGCAATACTGTCAATGTCTTCTTCCTCACACCCCTCCGAAAGCCTCAGCCCATGGATGAGTTTTGTGTATATGTCCCAGAGTGTTGTTCCATAGAGTATGGTGATTGAGAGATGTCCAGTGATTTCACCTATGTTATCAGAGGGGCTCTGGATCAAGACTTTGACGTGAGGCCTATTTCCGTCTACAATGGCAATGTTGTCCGCGTACTCACTCATGGTCTGGTACAGTGCGGTGACGTATTTCATTACAGCATATGGGATGACAATGCCCTCACCATACATGTGTCTAGGAGGGAAAGATGTACAGTCGAGGTCTTGGAAGGCTCGCGGGCTTGCCATTGCCATCTCCTGAGTGACTCTGTGGAGAATCCCAAGGTCGTCAAGGCAGGCAGATCGCAAAAGAGCTAGGACATTTCTGAGAGCATCATAGTCCTTGTCAGTGCTGAGGTGATGAGAAGGTATGCAGACGTAACTGTCTGCACACTGGGGAAAAGAAAAGGATGATATTCCACTGGGTCCCATGATAACCCTGGCAAGACCTATTGTTGAGCACAGGCCGCATGTGAATTGAAACTCCCCTCGGGCAGAAGCAACTAGAATGTCTAAAGCTCCTTTTGCTCTGTCCGATGCCCAGAGACTGTTTGACATCATGAAGGCTAAGACATTGATGAGAGCCTGCCTGTTGTCGTCATCATACACAGATAGGGTTCGATTGAAAGGAACTGTGTCTGTGCCAGCTATCTTGATACAGGAGCCACCGTTAATGTCAACGTTCCACTGGGATGAAAGTTTAGATGGATCGTTAGTCAGGACCCTTGTCTTGTTGTCATTGAGGACAGTGAACTTGGCTGGTATTTTGTCGAAGGTGCCTTGCTTGTATGCGGTAACTGTCATGTTGTCAATGATGAACAGAGTGCTGCAGTCTCCAAAGGGTATGAGCCCTTGCAAGTCAATCTTGAACATGGTAGGCTGATGTGCTTCACTGACCTTGTTCATTGTGTGGGTGAACACATACTCCTTATGACTGAAAGACATCTTTATCCGTGCCTGGGATGCTAAAGGTAAACTATCACCGGTCTGTACTCGATGCATGTATACGAAATGGTATATACGTTAATTTTCGTCTCAGTCTACGTTCAGGCAAATGTTGAATAGTGTCACCGTTGAGGAGAGCGATGAGCAATGCCAGGTCGGGTAAGGATCACGAGAGCCACCGTCTTTCATTGACACACCGTCCTATCCGTCTCTTCTTGTCTTCGCCGTAGACACGCTGGATAAGCCTGTGACCGGGGATATTGTTGGTGAACAGGTCCTTGTAGAAGTTTTTACAACCCGTGCAATGATACGTAACCACCCTGCTGCAGTCAGAGAGAGGACGGCTCCTCTTTCCGAGCTTAGCCCGGACAGGGGCGATCCACTTCTTCTCCCTAAATGTCTCGATCCAGGTTCTCATGACTTTTGTGTCGGCACAACAGTACGGCATGATGCAAAGAACAGATTCTGGGTACATAACGAGCCCAGAGCTGAAAGCGTCAGGGGTCTGTATCTGCAACATGAGTACAGTCTGATACAGAAGGCCTGCCAGGTCAACTAGAGTCCTCTCGCACAGCTCGCTTCTCACTATGGAAATCCTACCGGTAGTAGAGTATGTGATCCCAGCGTCTCGCAACATGACAATCGGCAACGAAAGAAAGATGGATGCGGCAGAACAAGAGTCGTTGTCGACAAGGGACAGTATGCCTTCCGATATGGCTTCCGTGAGCCTTTTCCCAAGTGAGGCACTTAGGTTCCTGTAGACATCACTGGGCTGTAGGGACATGTCCTTGGTGATTACATTGCTGCAGACCTCGAGTTTCTCACCGGGCAGACGCGCCACCGTTTCCCTGTTTATCCTTAGGTGTTCCAACTCACTAGTACCGCAGACGGGTATCATGTGTTCGGGGCAGTTGTTCATTACCGAGTTGAAAGCCATGGTTGCCCTCTTCAACCTCTGTCTGACTGAGGTGATTGAGGTGAGCAAGTGCTCTTTGCAATCGCCCAGGCTGTGGGAGCCAAGGGCAGAACTGTACATGTAGCGGGGTAAGCAGTAGTCTATAATGCAGTGAGCTAAAAGCTTTCCAGATCGGTTCACCAAGGTACAGTCTGCATAGTGAGCTATCAGCACCCTGGAGTTGGCGAAACATTTGTTGAAAGGCTGGTAGGGGTGTGAAATGATCTCTGTGTAAGACGAGGAATCGATTTGGGTTAGGGGGACCTGGTTGTGATGATCCACCGTGTTGCCATCTCTAACGTGAGTGGACCCGTGTTCATTATCACCGTCAGACACCTTGCTTGTGTCAGAACGCTTGGCCTCGCACATGAGCGATCCACCGAACATGGCCGTGATACACCCTGTGTTAGCCTGGAGGTTCAAGGGGTATCTGTAGAAGGCTGCTTCGCAAGGGTTACACTTGTGATACTCGGGGCATTCGACTGGCTTGACAGAGAGTCCTGTAATGTGCTGTAGCCACGTCTTCACCGTTTCTAGGTAGGTCGTTTTAACACTGGAATTGGCTACCTTCAAGCGATCCAGCGTTTGTTGACTAAAGTGCTTGTTCTTTGCTGATTTGATGAGACTGCTCCAAGGAAAGAACCCGGCTGCCATCTTGGACGAGATGAGTTGCGATGCTTTGCACGCTAACAGGTCTCTGAGGATGGCTTCCTTGCGCGAGAACATGTGGTTCATGCAGTATTTCCAGTCCTTGTACAGTGTTCTCACTGTGATGGTGTCGCTCGACGCAGACCCGTAGCCCTGTACGGGGACCAGTGTCGTAGAGACAGCAGAGAACCCAGAGTCCAGCTTCAAGGTTATAACATCGGCCACTCTGTAAGAGGTGAGGAAGGAGCTAGCTCGATGTAAGTCTAACCACTGCCCGTCATCGTCCAGGATCGGTTCCCTCTCCAGGTATAAGATTGCATCTCCAGCCTTGAGCTGGTGCCAGGGAGAGGTTGAAAAGCAGGATACCATGTCAGTCTCCAGTTTGACGCAGTCTCCCCTCATCACGCAGGATATGAAGGTGTCGGTCACGGCAGAATCACAAGGGGATCGCATACTTTTGAAGGCCGACAGCCCCCTGACCTTTACGGAGATCGAAGACAGATCACCCTTGTCGTCCAGGTTGTGACTGAGAGCCACGTAGGTCTTCTTAGCTACGTGACAGTAGACCGAGCAACTGTTTTCATACTCCAACTTGACTCTCCTGTCTTTAACGAAGGGCCCTGTGACGTCCGCAACTTCTTCGGACCCAGGGACTCCTGCCACAAAGACGGGATATCCTTCCTTGGTGAACGTTCCTTTCGGGTCTCTGACTACATTTCTGTGTGTGTTACCTCTGCCTATCACGTACATCCTCCCGAGAGTGTCCTCAACCAAGGCAGTGTGCACGTAGTCCAGAAAGGCAGGCACCTGGGAGCCAGCCCTCTTAAACATGTCACCCACAGCCGTCCGGGCATTACAGGCAAAGCTCTCGAGTAGTTTGATGTCAGTGTCCCCGGACCGGGGTGTATCTGTTCTGTGCACGACTACATCAGACACGTCCCTTTCGGGAATGTCCCCGGGACCGTATCCAACTGAGACCATGACACTGTCAGTGTCACCATAGACAACGGGGCAGCTGTGCTGGTAGAACGTAGACACACAGTTGTTTACAATGGCAATCTGTTGCCTGCCGTGGCCAGATATGAGAGGCCCGCAGGGACGAGGAGCAGTTCCGTAGAAGGAGTTGGCTAGGACTTTACACTCTCCCTCCTGCAGCTTGTAGTAGACCCGATCGGCCTCGCTGATGTCAGGGTTCTTGAGTTTCCTCTTGAACTCAGCTCGCTGGTTGAGATAGTACTCTACCGAGGAAGAGAATATGCCCGGGGCACGGATAAAGCAGCCTTGGGTCTGGTCGTACTTGAGAATGAGCGACGCGTACTGAAACCCCTCAGCCTCCCAGTTGTAACACACCCAACCTGATAGATCGTGGGGAAAGTCAACGGGAGGCCAGGGGATAGTGGTCTCAGGTGAGATGTTGAGAGCGCACATGATCGAGGGGTACATACTGGAGAAGTCAAACGACAGCTCCAGACCCATGCCGGGACCCGAGTAGTGTAGGCCAGTGAGTGGGTCACACACAGATCCTCCCTTCCACATGTCACTGTCACCATTGTCTGAGGCGAGATTAGGATCCCATCGCAGGCGGCTGTTCAATTCCATGCCCAGGGGTCCCGCTTTCACTCTGAGGGTATCGAGTGTAAACTTGAGCTGGGGGATCTGAACCGAGTGAATGCTCTGCACAAAGCCGCAAAAGTTATCCCCTCTTCCGTGTACCACCACGTCTATATTGAGAGTGGCCCTACATCGATGAAACAGAGCTGATACTGGGTTGAGAACTTTAGCCAGCCTGGCGCACAGCTGTGAGTCGACCAAGTTGTAGAGGAGCACAGCAAATAGACTCCTACCTCCGAGTCTGATCATCTCGTCCATGCTAGAGTAACCCACGTCGGCTAGCTTGCAAAGCTTTCTGGTGTCCTTTGGGGCCTTTCTGTGTAGCTTCCTGACCTTGGAGATGACAAAGGGTGCCACGTCGTTCAACTTCATGCTGGTACACGCAAACTTTATATCTCTGGTCCCCGCCATCCTGTACAGATCTATGATGTTCATACCGCAGCTGTTCATCTTGAAGTGGCCCAGCTTGGCCTTGTCTTTGTTGAACGTTTGGATGTGCACAGATATCAGGTGGAGCTTGTACTCGGTCAAGGTTCCATTGAGCAACACAGAGCCTACGTTCTTCAGCATCTCCTTGTACATATCAAGGTAACGTACGTTTTCAAACTGGAAGAACGGTACCATGTCATGGGCCAGGGCCTTGGTGACAAAGAGGCCGTACCAGGCTCGCAGTAGCGAGGTTCCTCGTTCCTGGGTAACGGAGTCTCGGAACTTGGTGTAATTCGATTGAGTGTAAAAATGCACACGCTGCTCGATCACTCTCACATCGAATTCGGCGTTGAACACGTACAGCAGTTCTATGCCGTACTTGTACAACAGTTTGATCGTCTTCTCCAGGACTGTGAGTTCTCCGGAGCACGGGTAAAATATAATCCTTGTGACATCGTCTATACCGGCACCCCTGGCTAGTTCGCGGTCAGCCTCTGGGTGATGGTTGTGTGTTACCTTACATTTATTATAGACAACTATCAGCTTCTTCCTGTGGTGGTCAGGTGAAGTCTTGGGTATGTGGGAGTTGAGTATCACGAGAGAGATGCAGGTTATCTCGTGCTGCTGACCTGGCATGTCAGGCGATAGAGTAGGGATAGAGACGTGCTTACTACATTTTGGCAATTGTGACCTGCCAGTGTTTAGCATGTGAACCAGCTTAGTCCTGTACTCTGTCATGCCCTCGACCGTACGCTCAGTGCAGTAGGGGAACCTGTAGGCGAATGAGTCGCATCGTAGGGACATATCTCGGTATGCTTTGTCAAACACGGTCTCAATGTCCAGACACGCTGCCTTGTAGAAATAGGCCACGTGTTTACTGTCAAAGACCTTAGTCTCAGCCTCAGACAGGTCGTGATCATAGATGAGCTCGGACACTGAGAGCACCTGGTTCAGCTTGTTTGCAGACATGAAATAGACCCTACCGAACATGACATCGGAGCACAAGGCAGGCGTGTTACCGTCTCGAGCAATGTAGTAGCCCTTATCGGGGCAGAAGTCTCCGAAAGTGAGTGCTCCCCTTACAGATTCCACATACCTTTTGGCCAAGGATATACATTTAAGCGGGAAGACGAGAGCATTTACTTTCCGTTTAATGTCATCATGGAGAACGTGGATGTTCACTGGCTCAGCAGCAACGTGTTTAGACCAAGTTCTACCAACCAGCTCCCAGGTCTCTTCCTCGCCATCCTGATCGAGACCTAAGTCTAGGTCATAACCCACAACAGGAGCTATACCAGTAACTTTGAAGTGTACCGTAGTGTAGATGTTGATATCTCGAGCCTGCACCACCAACCCTCTGCATAACAGCGCCTCCTCCTGTCTGTTAAAGAGGACAGACTTGATCATCACCCCCACCAGATTAGGCTCAAGGTCAGGGTTTACAACTCTACGCTCAGGGTAGATGTCAGGAAAGTAATCGACGAAAGGCACGGCTTTGTTCATGATTGTTACTCAAGAGACCTAGGGGACTTTAGTTTACAGAGTGTAGTCACATCTTTTCATAGAACTACTGTTCAGTGACAACCGGACACCCTTTGTATAGTATCAAGCATCCAACTGATGCTAAGATATCAAGGTGTTGAACTAAGGAGCATATGGAGAGCAAAGAATGAAAGAGCTTAATCTAAACCAAGTACAGACCTACACAACAAGGGCTGGCTCATCCGAGCAGAGCTGAATTACCCATTTGTGACCAAGTCTGAGGTGCCCGAGCACAGCTGGCTCATCCGAGCAGAGCTGAATTACCCATTTGTGAACAAGTCTGAGGTGCCCGAGCACAGCTGGCTCATCCGAGCAGAGCTGAATTACCCATTTGTGACCAAGTCTGAGGTGCCCGAGCACAGCTGGCTCATCCGAGCAGAGCTGAATTACCCATTTGTGAACAAGTCTGAGGTGCCCGAGCACAGCTGGCTCATCCGAGCAGAGCTGAATTACCCATTTGTGAACAAGTCTGAGGTGCCCGAGCACAGCTGGCTCATCCGAGCAGAGCTGAATTACCCATTTGTGAACAAGTCTGAGGGGCCCGAGCACAGCTGGCTCATCCGAGCAGAGCTGAATTACCCATTTGTGACCAAGTCTGAGGTGCCCGAGCACAGCTGGCTCATCCGAGCAGAGCTGAATTACCCATTTGTGAACAAGTCTGAGGGGCCCGAGCACAGCTGGCTCATCCGAGCAGAGCTGAATTACCCATTTGTGACCAAGTCTGAGGTGCCCGAGCACAGCTGGCTCATCCTAGCAGAGCTGAATCCAGTTGTGACCAAGTCTGAGGTGCCCGAGCACAGCTGGCTCATCCTAGCAGAGCTGAATCCAGTTACAGATTAACTAGCCAGCCAGGGTTCACATAGCATGCCACTAATGACTCACGCAAGTGTGAGACATTGTGAAACTTCAAAAGCTACCCTGTCAAGTACATTAGGTTTAGTGTAACATGTATGCCAAGGGGTTAGGAAGTAGGCTCACCTAGAGCTCTCAATTGTGTTAGACCAGAGAAGACAACACTATCAAAGCATGGCCACTAAGAACAATCCAACGGTGTCAGTCAATTGTAATGGTTTGCCTCACAGACAAGCAAATACAGCTGTGTTAGAAAGAGTGAAGGTGCCTTCAAACAGGAGAGCCTTCTTCTTAGCGGTTGACACTGACATACTACACGATAGGATATCCGATGAGCTGTCTTTCGGCGCTTTGCCACCAAAGGACAGAGCTACGTTCCACTTTCTCCTTTACCTGACATATTGCTGCAAAGGCGAGGTACTCCAAGTAACTCTGGAGAACACAGATTTCTGCAGTATGTCACCACCTATCAGAGAGGATTTTGCTCAGGGGCGCCTATTCTGTTTTGTCCTAGACATGAGTAATGAGGAGCCATGTGAAACAAATATGCCGTCGTCTAGCCTCGATGTACAGTCCCCGTTAAGCACACTGGCCGCCTCTGGTGATACGGATGGGGATGTGTCCAGTACCCAGTTGCTCAGTCTCATGAACATGAGTGTGAACATGGACGTGTTCAGAGGAGATGACGCCAGGTCTGACACCAGAGACGAAACGTCCCCAGATCAAGCAACTGACACTGATATGACAGAAGCCTTTGAGGAGGCGTTCAACGCTTTCATGCGACTGCAATTGGTTAGGAAAAGGGCATCATCCATCAACAATGCTATGATAGTGATGAGAGACAGCAAGAGAGAGCTAGGCTCCATGTTCGACTGGGTGGATATCCGCAGTGATACACTGAATGCTACCAAGGTGGATAGGAAGAAGGTGAAGGAACTACAGGGTTCCATGTACACCCCAGCCTGTCAGTCAGGGAGGCAGGTGTGTTTCTTACCAGAGTCTATAATGGAGCTAAATCTCAATGTTCTGGAGACCTCCATAGGGAGGATCACAGACAGTACAAGCAAAGGTGAATCCAAGAACTTGTTCCTAGCAATCATGTCTAAACTGACGAGCGTGCAATGGCTGAAACAGAAGGTTGTTGAAACGGGCTACAACTCGACCATTCCAGAGGATATGAGATTTGTGGAAAGACTGAAACGTTTCACGATCGATCTCAACAGGTCCTCGGGAAGCATGGAGGTTGACATCAGAGGTCTCTTGGTATTCAGGTACTCTGTGGAGAAACTCATTGACAGGGAGAACCCGGGCCTATTTGTCAACTCTCTTATCCACAGGCACATGGCCGTCACCAAGAGCCGCATTGCCAGGGTGTTATGTGATGTAAAGAGTAGACGCAGGACTAAAGCTATTGCATCTTTGCTGAAGAATGGACAGTGTCATTGCAAGACAAGGCTCACCCAGGACCGCATTGGAGCGTGTAGCGGAGAGTGTCAGACCGCCTATTCGTGTTTCTACAACGCCTCAGATCATCACCCCTTCATTGTGAGTAAAGACGACCACAGCTACTACTTTGCGCACCTGTACCCTCATCTGGGTAAACTGGAGCGCCTCAGCAAGGAAATGAAAGTCAGGTACAGAGGCCGCAGACAGTTTGAGAGCATAGCGGATATGGTGTTCAATATCCTTGTCAAGCACCAGTTCAGTGAGAAAGACTCACTATACCAAGGTTTGACAGACGTGATAGACGACAGAATGAGAATCTCGAGCTTGTCTCTCGGTCACGACCTCACAGAGATACACGAGTCGTTTTACCTGCCGCCTGGCGACACCGATGAATATCCGGAGCATTCGGACCCTCTGAATCCGTTGAAAGTGTACGACCAAGCATTGGTGCGCTACTTGTTCTGTGACAGCCTTCAAGTGGGCAGGTTGTTTCAGGCGTCTACAACGTTTAATTACATTATCACCAACACCGCTCCCAGGTACACCATCGAACGGATTATGCTCTTAAAC